>NC_134490.1:25401199-25588699 GCF_040206685.1 Ascaphus truei
TGCACATGTGCGATACGCGCTTGCCGATCGCGCATGCCACCCCCACATTCTGCCGCCCCCAAAATGCTGCTGCCTTAGGCCACGGCCTATCGGGCCTAATAGGAAATCCGCCACTGCTGGTATTGGCTCCAAAGGACTGGAGTTGGACACCCCTGAGGTACAGTATGTGATTCAATACAGAGGTGTTGCAATAGGCAGACTAGGTGAATTGTTTCTTTATCTGTGGTCTATATTTCTATGCTTCTTAGTCAATATGCTGTGATAGGGCCTGCCCACACCGTCTGTATCTCCCACAGTCTGTAATGTGCCCACACCGTCTGTATCTCCCACAGTCTGTAATGTGCCCACACCGTCTGTATCTCCCACAGTCTGTAATGTGCCCACACCGTCTGTATCTCCCACAGTCTGTAATGTGCCCACACCGTCTGTATCTCCCACAGTCTGTAATGTGCCCACACCGTCTGTATCTCCCACAGTCTGTAATGTGCCCACACCGTCTGTATCTCCCACAGTCTGTAATGTGCCCACACCGTCTGTATCTCCCACAGCCTGTAATGTGCCCACACCGTCTGTATCTCCCACAGTCTGTAATGTGCCCACACCGTCTGTATCTCCCACAGTCTGTAATGTGCCCACACCGTCTGTATCTCCCAGAGTCTGTAATGTGCCCACACCGTCTGTATCTCCCACAGTCTGTAATGTGCCCACACCGTCTGTATCTCCCACAGTCTGTAATGTGCCCACACCGTCTGTATCTCCCACAGTCTGTAATGTGCCCACACCGTCTGTATCTCCCACAGCCTGTAATGTGCCCACACCGTCTGTATCTCCCACAGTCTGTAATGTGCCCACACCGTCTGTATCTCCCACAGTCTGTAATGTGCCCACACCGTCTGTATCTCCCAGAGTCTGTAATGTGCCCACACCGTCTGTATCTCCCACAGTCTGTAATGTGCCCACACTGTCTGTATCTCCCACAGTCTGTAATGTGCCCACACCGTCTGTATCTCCCACAGCCTGTAATGTGCCCACACCGTCTGTATCTCCCACAGTCTGTAATGTGCCCACACTGTCTGTATCTCCCACAGTCTGTAATGTGCCCACACCGTCTGTATCTCCCACAGTCTGTAATGTGCCCACACCGTCTGTATCTCCCACAGTCTGTAATGTGCCCACACCGTCTGTATCTCCCACAGTCTGTAATGTGCCCACACCGTCTGTATCTCCCACAGTCTGTAATGTGCCCACACCGTCTGTATCTCCCACAGTCTGTAATGTGCCCACACCGTCTGTATCTCCCACAGTCTGTAATGTGCCCACACCGTCTGTATCTCCCACCGCCTGTAATGTGCCCACACCGTCTGTATCTCCCACAGTCTGTAATGTGCCCACACCGTCTGTATCTCCCAGAGTCTGTAATGTGCCCACACCGTCTGTATCTCCCACAGTCTGTAATGTGCCCACACTGTCTGTATCTCCCACAGTCTGTAATGTGCCCACACCGTCTGTATCTCCCACAGCCTGTAATGTGCCCACACCGTCTGTATCTCCCACAGTCTGTAATGTGCCCACACTGTCTGTATCTCCCACAGTCTGTAATGTGCCCACACCGTCTGTATCTCCCACAGTCTGTAATGTGCCCACACCGTCTGTATCTCCCACAGTCTGTAATGTGCCCACACTGTCTGTATCTCCCACAGTCTGTAATGTGCCCACACCGTCTGTATCTCCCACAGTCTGTAATGTGCCCACACTGTCTGTATCTCCCACAGTCTGTAATGTGCCCACACCGTCTGTATCTCCCACAGTCTGTAATGTGCCCACACCGTCTGTATCTCCCACAGTCTGTAATGTGCCCACACCTTCTGTATCTCCCACAGTCTTTAATGTGCCCACACTGTCTGTATCTCCCACAGTCTGTAATGTGCCCACACCGTCTGTATCTCCCACAGTCTGTAATGTGCCCACACCGTCTGTATCTCCCACAGTCTGTAATGTGCCCACACTGTCTGTATCTCCCACAGTCTGTAATGTGCCCACACCGTCTGTATCTCCCACAGTCTGTAATATGCCCACACTGTCTGTATCTCCCACAGTCTGTAATGTGCCCACACCGTCTGTATCTCCCACAGTCTGTAATGTGCCCACACCGTCTGTATCTCCCACAGTCTGTAATGTGCCCACACCGTCTGTATCTCCCACAGTCTGTAATGTGCCAACACCGTCTGTATCTCCCACAGTCTGTAATGTGCCCACACCGTCTGTATCTCCCACAGTCTGTAATGTGCCCACACTGTCTGTATCTCCCACAGTCTGTAATGTGCCCACACCGTCTGTATCTCCCACAGTCTGTAATGTGCCAACACCGTCTGTATCTCCCACAGTCTGTAATGTGCCCACACTGTCTGTATCTCCCACAGTCTGTAATGTGCCCACACCGTCTGTATCTCCCACAGTCTGTAATGTGCCCACACCGTCTGTATCTCCCACAGTCTGTAATGTGCCCACACCGTCTGTATCTCCCACAGTCTGTAATGTGCCCACACTGTCTGTATCTCTACAGTCTGTAATGTGCCCACACCGTCTGTATCTCCCACAGTCTGTAATGTGCCCACACCGTCTATATCTCCCACAGTCTGTAATGTGCCCACACCGTCTGTATCTCCCACAGTCTGTAATGTGCCCACACTGTCTGTATCTCCCACAGTCTGTAATGTGCCCACACCGTCTGTATCTCCCACAGTCTGTAATGTGCCCACACTGTCTGTATCTCCCACAGTCTGTAATGTGCCCACACCGTCTATATCTCCCACAGTCTGTAATGTGCCCACACTGTCTGTATCTCCCACAGTCTGTAATGTGCCCACACCGTCTGTATCTCCCACAGTCTGTAATGTGCCCACACTGTCTGTATCTCCCACAGTCTGTAATGTGCCCACACCGTCTGTATCTCGCACAGTCTGTAATGTGCCCACACCGTCTGTATCTCCCACAGTCTGTAATGTGCCCACACTGTCTGTATCTCCCACAGTCTGTAATGTGCCCACACTGTCTGTATCTCCCACAGTCTGTAATGTGCCCACACCGTCTGTATCTCCTACAGTCTGTAATGTGCCCACACTGTCTGTATCTCCCACAGTCTGTAATGTGCCCACACTGTCTGTATCTCCCACAGTCTGTAATGTGCCCACACTGTCTGTATCTCCCACAGTCTGTAATGTGCCCACACTGTCTGTATCTCCCACAGTCTGTAATGTGCCCACACCGTCTGTATCTCCCACAGTCTGTAATGTGCGCATGTTTGTGAAATATTAATCTCTCCGGTGAATTCAGCAACACAAAATGTAATATTTATATAGTGAGTAGTGACTGAAGCTCTCTGTAAGTAGGTTAAGAGAAGGTTCTCAGCTGCATACTGTATATAAGCAAAAAAAAATAGTTGTAAAGCACAGCCCTTTAAAATAGCTTTTTATTTTGTCATTATTATTGTTTTAAATCCTGTAATTGGTTATTTCTTAAATCATCATTCTATTTAATATGCTGCATACAGCCTACATTGCATTATTATTCCATTCGTATTTCTAAATTCAAAAGAGGGTATTTTTGTATCACGTTTTGGCCAACCGATAACCCCAGGGGAAACCCCGAGACAGACAGGTCTCCTCTCAATTTCATTCCCGCGGGGAAGAATTCAGCGGGCTGGAGAGATGAGAAGTCTAACGAGACACACAGCACCGTTTTCTTTGCATTGTTAGGCGCTGTTCTTGCATTTGACACGCATTGTTCATCGGAGGAGTTTGCACCAAGTCCGACTTGGCAGAGAATTTAGCCACACTGCAAAAGGAAACCGCCAGACCCAGAGTTTTATACATCTCGTTACAATCTGTGCGTCAGGACGACTCGTGTAACCACTCCCCTGAATAACAAGCTGACACTGGAGAAAAACGGACTCTTCGAGGTGTATTTCCAAAATGCCTCTGTAAGCGGGGGACCCACCCTTCTTTCTCTCCCATGGGGCTATTCATTAAACTGTGATAGTGCCGATCGGGGCACCATCGCACAGGAAGTTCTGTTGACTTCAATGGGAGTTTCAGTGCAATCATGCCTCGATCGGCACTACTGCAGTTTAAAAAATGACTGTCCAAGGGTCAGTTTTCCTTCCAAAAGGTTGATTGTGAAGTTTTATACAAAGCGCCCCACACTTCTAAGTTTTTAAAGCATTAGCCCAATGTCCGTCACCTATGGGGTAGTTGGGAGGGGAACTTAAACCCAATAGGAGGTTACCATCCTCCAAATCACATGAAATATTATTATATTATTTGAATAATACTATTTTATATTATTGGGAATCAAAGCAGACTTTTCTTTGCCATGATATATCGCTTAAATCTATGATGCTAAAGTGTCTGCATGCATCACAAAGCGAGCAGACACAGGACCTAACCCCACCAGACACGTATCCACTACTACACCTTCTGTTACACTTTCACGGTCTACCTCTCGAACGTATTGTAGTAGTATATGTTATAAACTTTATAAAAGGGGTGGCCAACGCCAGTCCTCAAGGGCCACCAACAGGTCAGGATATCCCTGCTTCAGCACAGGCGGCTCAGTCGATGGCTGAGCCACTGATTGAGCCACCTGTGTGAAGCACAGATATCTTTAAAACCTGGCCTGTTGGTGGCCCTTGAAGAGGAGTTGGCCACCCCTGCTTTGGAACATGGAGAAACCATACTTTCTAATGGGTCTAAATTCGAGGATTAAGAACAGATACAAATTGTAACGCGTAATATCCACTAACATTACAATAAATGTTATGATTAAAAACAAGTCATTTTCTTTCTTTGTACCTTTAAGCATACAGACTCTTTAGTGTGTCATTATGTTACTGTCCAGAATCCATAGTCTGGTTCTCTAACCGAATATACGTAATGATTTAAAACGTAATATTTCACCTTTTCGTGTGTGTATTATTTTCATCATGATGTGGTGCTGGTTGTGTGAATTATTATACAGTGCGTGAATTGATTCCTTGTATGTCGCGTCAACAAAGACAATTGTTAATTATGTTTGTTACGTCTGACACATTGTTACGGTGATAATACACAGAAGAAAAAGAACTCAGCTAGTAGCACTCTATAACTCAGTTATAACTTGAGTTATAGAGTGCTACCAGCTGAGTTCTTTTTCTTCTGTGTATTATTAGTACATTTCTCAGCACAGCACCATTACTCACCTACCTATCTAGAATGACCATTAGCTGAGCAGAAGTTCCCATCCCTTCCCCCTTCTCCTAAATGTATACATTGTTAAGGTGGAAAGATATGATAGGCATATTTATTTTTTTACAGTACCAAAAGGAGAAGAAAAAAAAGGCAGTGTAAAACTTTATACATCCCAATATTATACGTCACTAAGCTACAATTGATTTTCCCCAAGTCACGAGGATGCATGGAAGGTGAGGGGAAATGTTGAATAGAACATGAATTTAAAGTTCATAGTGTCAATATATAGTCCAGAGTGTTTTGGCCTAATGCAATTCTCGGGGCCGGTGCAACCACTAGGTAACTTACGCAGTCGCCTAGGGCAGCACATTTTGGGGGGCGCCAGAAGAGGTGGAGGACGGCAGGCAGCGGCTGGAGCGGAGGAGGATGGCAGGGGCAGGGCAGCAGATAAGGAGGAGGAGGATGACGACAACATCAGGTGGCAGCAGAAGAAGAGGATGGAGGATCACAGGAGCGGTACAGGGCGACAGAGGAGGACAGCCGGGTAGGAGCAGGCCACAGTGATCCGACCTGGAAGTCTTCACTGACTTTCGGTGTCTGCCGTTGCTACAGCACTAAGGGTGTGAGAGGAGGAGGGGGTGAGAGGAGGAGAGGAGAAGGAGGGGAGTAAGGGGTGGAGTGGTGAGAGAGGAAGAGGAGAAGGAGGGGGTGAGAGGAAGAGGAGAAGGAGGGATGAGAGGGGAGTGAAAGGATAAGTAGGGGAGTGAGAGCAGAAGGAGGGGAGTGAGAGCAGAAGGAGGGATGAGAGATGAAGAGGAGGACGGGTGATTGAAGAGGAGGGGGTGATTAAGAAGGAGGGGGGTGATTGAGGAGGCGGGGGGGGGGAGAGAGAGGAGGAGTGGGAGGGGGGAGATGAAGGAGGATGAGGAGGGGTGGGTGAGAGAATGGGGCTATAACAACATTTTTTCTAATCTGAAAGTTATGGGGGGGAAGGGGGGGCAGGGCTAAAGGTTCGCCTTGGGTGCTGATTACCCTTGAACTGGCCCTGGCAATTCTCAATTTAGGTGAGTAATGAAGAAGCAAGAACCCACTATGAGCACTCAGTACCCCTTAAATGTATAATGTAATTTAAATTTTTTTTTTTTAATGCTATACTAATTAAAATAATGGGTGTTAAAATTCTACAAATGACACACATATATGTTAACCCTATGGTGAGTATATATGATACTCCGGGTCAATAAATAGAGGGACAGTTTGAGGTCTATTAGATCAAAACGTCCCAGGGAGCCGGTATACAGTATTCCCTATTAGTGGTAATTAGGTATGCGCTGGGATCGGGGAAGGGCTGTTCGATAGCCTGTCTCAGGTGTCAGACAGGTCCCAAGGTGGTAATGGTGAAAATGTGAGACTGATCGTGATTGCTAAGTGCAAGCAAAAAGATCAATACTAGAAACCAGTGTGTGCTCACTCAGCATATAGTAAATCCAGTAGAGAAATGTCTCACTATACTTAACACAGTTTTATAGTGGTATTAGCATTCCTGACAGTGGAAGCACATTCATGAATATGTGCACAGGTATACTGACAACCACACTGTCTATAGGAATCTATGAGCCTCTGCACTTAGTGTTCTGTGTTTGACAGCCAACTCCCTCACCATTTTGGTGTTAATTAGATGCTGTTAGGTGGCAATATGTTGGTTTTTATAGAGAGTCTATAATAACTATTTTCCACTACTGGATTTACTATATGCTGAGTGAGCACACACTGGTTTCTAGTATTGATCTTTTTGCTTGCACTTAGCAATAACGATCAGTCTCACATTTTCACCATTACCACCTTGGGACCTGTCTGACACCTGAGACAGGCTATCGAACAGCCCCTCCCCGATCCCAGCGCATACCTAATTACCACTAATAGGGAATACTGTATACCGGCTCCCTGGGACGTTTTGATCTAATAGACCTCAAACTGTCCCTCTATTTATTGACCCGGAGTATCATATATACTCACCATAGGGTTAACATATATGTGTGTAATTTGTAGAATTTTAACACCCATTATTTTAATTAGTATAGCATTAAAAATTATTTTTAATAATTACATTATACATTTAAGGGGTACTGAGTGCTCATAGTGGGTTCTTGCTTCTTCATTACTCACCTTATACGTTACCCATTAGCACCTTACCCCCATACAATCACTTTATATCCAGCTGAAGCGGGGTTCTTCAATATTGAATTCTCAATTTAGGGCAAATGTTTTAACAAAGTATAATTACAGTAAAAGACAATAAGAACAAGAAAAACAAGTAATATGATTCTTTTGGGACCGATAGTTTATAGCTGTGCTCTTCAAGGACCAGAAATGTACCACAACCTAATTTGAAATATTAATACATTGCCATACAGTATCTCAAATTTTTTAAAGCATTTACAACATCTGTAATACTTATTTATTTTTATCACAGCTTTATAGTGAGAAAATAATGCATTTAGCTGCCTCAGTTTATTCTGTAAAATTAGTCGGGTCAGACAGTCCAAGTCCTTCAGGGGCTGGATTTTGTCCACCGTCCGTGAGTTGAATAGTCCTAGTTTACTGTATATAAGATTTTTAACCATACAGCTTTCTTCAGGTATGGGCTTCGTTTACATTTCTGTCCTATCCAGATATTCAGTAGGCCAAGAGCTTATTTAATATGGCAAGATGCTGTTAACGTGTGAATTGAAGTTGCAACCTTGTTACTTGTTACTTGTTAATTGCTTAAAAGGGGCAATTCCATGTAGCAGTTAAAAATGAAAAAAAAAAAACATTTTTTAAACCACTTCAGTGGAATTTGCTTCCTAATCCCTAGAACAGTATTTTTCAACAGCGTTATTAGAGAGGGTTGGGGTTCCTTACAATGTATCTGATCTCAGACGTGCTATTAGAGAGGGTTGGGGTTCCTTACAATGCATCTGATATTAGATGCGCTATTAGAGAGGGTTGGGGTTCCTTACAATGCATCTGATATTAGATCAGCTATTAGATGATTTGCGGTTCTGCAGAATTTCACAATAGAATTATAGGATTCCCTGATCAAAAGAAGGTAGGAAACCACTGCATTAGAAATATTCCATCTATTTTACTTATTTCTATCCTGTTGTGACGAAGATATGTTGCTCTTTTCTGGAAACTGTAAGGCATGGGTAGCTAACCCATGTGAGTGTGTGGGGTGCAGGGGGCAAAAATTGTAAGTGAGGGGGGAGGCGGTAAAATTGTGAGTCGGGGGGGAGTGAGTAAAATTGTGAGTGAGAGGGTGGAGGAATTGTGAGGGGGAATTGAGAAAGGGGGGGAGAATGAGAGAGAGGAGGGGTGAGAGGGTGACAGAGGGGGAAGAGAGAAATACATGGGGGAGGGGCAGAGAAATAAAGGGGGTGAGAGTGAAGAGCTGAGAGAAATAGAGGGGTGTAAGAGAAAGAAAGAGGGGGGGTTTGATCGAGCCACCAACACAGGGGCCCAGGTAGAAACTCTAGTCCTGGGACCCGGAAAGCTGTTGGAGCTCCACGTGGACTGCCGACATACTTGCCACTGCACTTCTATTGCCCCCCTATGGCAGTGTTGGGAAGGACAATGGCCCAGCAGAAATTGTTTGACCATTTATTGTCCCACTTCAGAGAAGGGTTGGCCAACCCTGCTGCAGGGTCTCTCCCAGTGCAGGATGGTGTCTAATGGCTAGTAAATATGAGCTGAAATCTCTTACCGGCAGACTTCATTTCTAATCAAGTTATTCCTTACAGCTTCCTGGGAATTATAAACACCCTAAATATGCAACACTGAGATAACACAAAAAATGTTACTATTAAAAATGTGCTGATGAAGGTAATTGGGAGTGAAAAGAGGAATCGTCAAAAGGAAACTCACCATCAGCATCGGCCGTCCAAATAAACCGAGACTTCCAGCTTCCACTGCTGTTTACTGAGCACTTTTCACACTTCATTTACTGTACCTCCTGCTTCCCAACTCAGCATAAGCAATATGTTTAAAGCTAGGCTCATCTTTTACTTGTTTCCATTTAATTATTTGTAACATTAACAGCGAAGAGTATTTAGTTCCACTAGTTTGTTCAAGACGGACTGCCACACCCTTTAATAAAGGATTTATTCTAATAGGACACTTTCCCTTTCTGTTCTTCAATATAGTGCAGACTGTTCTAAAGGTGAGGTCCGTTGTTAAAAGGAGCCACAGAGATATCAATCTTCAAGGACAAAAATCAGTGAGATTTGGGTGGCTTGGGACCAAAAAGGAATATGCATGCGAAAGACCTCATTTTTATCAGTGAAACCACCTTAAAGCTGCAGACCAAGCAATATCCTATGTATGTGGGTTTTTTTTTAAATAAATCAGTTCTGTACTATGAGAAAATACTTGTAGCATTTTTTTTAAAATCAACTCTAAATTATACTTTTAATATATTATAATGTAACAAGCATTTTTTTGGTTTCTATAGCAACCATATACAAAGTCACATCCCCTTCCTCTTCTGAAACAGGCTCCGACACACCCCTTTTTGAGCCCTGCCCTTTCTCTAACAGTGCACTAATTGTATCTAGTGACTGCCTGGTCACATGATCTTCCCCACAGAACTTTGCATCTTTGGTCCTCTTCTGCTGCACTGACAGCCATTTTGTGAACCCCCAAGCTGAATTATCGCCGATCGATCACAGGTGAACGGATCAATCGGCAATTTAGCTAATTACTTATCATTGTGTGGATTGTATTGAAACATATATTATAGGGAAAAAATAAATACATGAAAAAAACTGCATCTTAGACTGCTGCTTTAAAGTCTTAGACTGCTGTTGCTAAAAATCAGTGACACCCTAAATCAGAAAAATCACTGCATTAAAGGGCCAGTCCCTCCTAGGAGCATTGTGAACTAATGGCAGAGGCATGTTTAATAGGTCAAGTAGAAGTGATGGTTTTTAAACCACCAATCCGAAAGGTTTAAGAATTTTTAAATCCTTTTTAAACATTTAATGTCCTACTTCCCAATAATGATGTGCGAAACCGTCACAAAAAGCACTCGCAACATTAATCCATTAAATCTCAGAAATCACACGTTTCCACCATCGGTTCACTGTTTCGCAAACAAATCTCAGCACAGTCACACTTCCCAAAACAGACCCTGAGTAGGAGAGAGTACTATTTTACGTATATAGCCAGGTCCCCACTGGCTTTTCAGTTCCCGTTTGCCCTTCCCTTACCTTCAATTCTGTGGGGGCAGTTGTGGGTGGCGACGGGTTGGCCGGCGGCTCCTGTTGCAGGGCGCCGCCATGTTCCTGTGTGTTATTTTCCTAAACTTACGCCGACGGGAAGCTGTAACTGTGACTTGACATTGCTGTTACTGATTGGCTAAAAGGCATATAAAAACATAAACTAAACTAACTTACCAGTGTAACTGGCTTCCTTCGATTTTTATTTTAAAATTTTTGTTCGTTGACTGTAATGACTGACCTCAAACCTTATCATAATAGTAAAAAAGTAAGAATATAACGAAGGGAAGTGATGCCATGGAAGATCCGCAAACGGTCCTCACAAATGATTACGGTAGATAGCTTCTGTTTATCTGAGGAACCTCAGGGGTTTCAGATAATGATTTAACACACTGCCAGAAAGACCACACATTGCCAATATATATATGGGTTTAAACGTTCATAAATTAATGCAACATGACATCTGCAAATGAACACAAAGGTCGATTACTAAAACATGGTGATAGCAGCAGGACGTTACTGAACAATATCCCACTGAGAAATTTTAAAGAGCTTCTCAGATCGCTAAAAGTCCTGGCACATAATGTGTTGAAAGGACATTATTTACAGTAAGTATAAGGAGTTTAGAAGTCATTAGAAGTCTTGAAAGATGTACCAAGGAAGGGCACTTGAAGAAGCGACTTTGAGGTTTTGAAAGCTCTGGACACCAATTTCACCTGTGTAGAACTCGGATGTTGGTCCATTAAAAGGTATCGCATTCTATTACAAATGTGCACTTCTTCGGGACAAATATGTTTACTAGAACTTTGACTAATACAGTACGTTTTAGGATAAGAATGATCTAACATTATTAGTGGTGTAAAACAGAAGAAATATGAAGAACCGTAAAAGCCACACTAGCAGGAGCCAGAAAACACTAGGGCAAATCATTAATTACACATGCATTTAACATTTTTTTACAATCACTGGCAATGCAAGGTATTGTAGATACAGTACAAAGCAGATACCCCTCACATTTCATGCAATCCTGCAAAGATGAGCACATTGACGTCTTAAACAGGTCCCCATACTTGCCTTACCCCATAATCACACAGCACACGGTGATTCCCCTGCAGCTAGGGATTCTGGGTAATATGCAAATGAGCACTCTCGGTGCATCACTTTTTACTTCTTATCCACTTAACAGGATCCTTTTAAGCTTACTCCTGCTGTTTTACACAGCATTCACAGCAACGCATGTGTTACAGAAATGCATGGCCACTAGCCCTACTCACAAACAGTTGTTTGTAACCTTTTGGGTCTTATCAGTGTGAGGGTGATTACTGGCTTTGCATTGTGATGCTGGTCATAGCTACAAACCAGATCCGCAATAACATAAATAAGTTATGGTGAGTATAAAAATAACAAACACCCACCACCATACATACAGCAATTCTGTGAGCATTTGCATCCAGTAACAGTTTCTTGTGGTTTGTGCATCATTGTAAGAGAATCAACCAAAAGTCATTCAATGGAACATCTGTTTTTCTAGCACCATAGCAATCATTTCTCAGTGACTCACATTATTATTCTGCTACCCCCTCTGACCTTATGCTTCCCTATGGGTTCGTGCCGCAAAGGAAGAGAGAACAAGGTTATGGTAATGAGGAATACACAAATGTAATTCACAGAGCCATAATTAACTGCTCGGGAAAGCTATAACAGACCTATGCCTTCTCTTTCACCTTTACATTACAAACGATACCCATGTAAAATATGAATCCTTTTTATTGCGGCTCCTACTAATGGCTTTAACTATTGGTCTATCCTAAGTCATACTAATTAGGTGGGGTATACAGGGATAGATTTGAGCAGAGTGTAAATAATATAAGTTACAATGGTCAAGAGTCCAAAAATGATGACATGCGATAGCAATTATATGGAGGAATAAAATGGGGATTCATTATTTGGGCATTTCATGTATTTTAATGAATTATCAAATATTTTGACAATACAGTAACATAATAAATTACACATTATTATTATTTCCTTTCCTATGGTTTGATTTTGCTGCACTTGGCTTTGCTTCAGGCTAGACTACAAGTAGTAATACAGGCATACCCCACTTTAAGGACACTCACTTTAAGTACACTCGCGAGTAAGTACATATCGCCAAATAGGCAAACGGCAGCTCACGCATGCGCCTGTCATCACGTCCTGAACAGCAATACCTGTACCGAAGCTGTGCGCAAGCGGGGAGACTATAGAGCCTTTTACAAATGCGTTATTTACATCAGTTAAACACGTATATAACGATTGCAGTACAGTACATGCATCGATAAGTGGGGAAAAGGCAGTGCTTCACTTTAAGTACATTTTCGCTTTACATACATGCTCCGGTCCCATTGCGTACGTTAATGCGGGGTATGCCTGTAAATAGTCATATCATGCACATCATTAGGGCATTGTAAAGTTTAATGCCTCACCCTTCTTGGGTAATATAAACAGTAACACTGTCACCCAAAAACTGTCATTAGTAAATGAAGTACACATTTGGTTTCTCTATGCCAACCTAGTATACTGAGTATGTATATACCCAACACAGTGGAGGACCAAATGCAACACACTCACACTCTTCATTAATATAAGTATTTAATAAAAGATCTACGTTTTGGTCCTAACATATGTACATAAATGTCGATCTTTGATTAAGAACTTCTATTCTTGAAGACCATGAGAGTGCTGCATTTGGTCCGCCACTGTGTTGGGTATATACATACTTAGTATACTAGGTTGGCATAGAGAAACCAAGTGTGTACTTCATTTACTGATGTCATTTTTTGGGTGACTTAGTGTTACTGTATAGATTATCCAAGAAGGGTAAGTAGTATATAACTTGGAGATTTTCCCGGCTCCGCTAGCACTCATGGCAGTATATACAGTAGTTTTTTAGCGTGAGTGCTCCTTTCTTCCCTTTTATACCCAACACAGTAACATTAACCCAACCTTAACAGTATTAATCCAACTGCAATTGAATGGACTAGTATACTGGTAGATTAGAGACAGGTGGCATGCCAGCCTAGTATATTATATACCCAACGCACATAGATAACCTAACTGTGTTAACCAAACTGGAACTGTATTGACTGGGTACCGAGTAGAGACAGGTCAGTTGATATATATATTTTATGAAGAATCCTCTATCTGATAGCCCTGAATGTCAATATGCTCAGAGGCATGATGCTCTGCGTTAACAGCTGTTTTAGGTTTTTTTTTCAAGGTTTTAGTGATAATGTATAATTACAGGGCCGGACTACCCAATGGGCAGACTAAGCACGTTCTTAGGGCACCAGCAAAGCAGGGGCACCACAAAAAATAGATTTTTTTTTTTTTTTTAAAGAAGTACCGTTGTCACCATGGGCGAAATCTAAACTTTGTTGGATTTTCTTACACTCCACTATACTATATACTCTTTCCCCATTGTTCTGTTTTATAACTTATCCCCACCTAAACCAGAGGGTGTACTACTAACGTCGATCAAAATAATGCGAGGAAATCCGATCCTGTCATGTGTTGCAATAAATTTATGTTTAATTATTGAAATATTTTTCTGAATGATATATACAGTACTTGATTTGTTTTTTTTCCTTTTCTTATATATAATATGTACCGAAAGCTGTGGCAACATTGGGCCTTTTTGGACAACTTTTGCCCACCATGCAAAAAAGTTGAGCATTTTTAAATCGAATATTAAGTGCGGAATTTGGAAAATTTTACGTGTTTATTTGTAGGTCACAATAGTTGCAAGATCTGCCGTCTCTAACATAATTCTCGCCGTTAGATGTCAGGACCGACGCCATTTTATATGTTAGTCCTCTATGGCTCGTTGCTGCATCCCTACTATGCGGCCAATGATTGGCTTTGCGTGACCCCCACATTTCATGCTTAATCTCATTTCGGTATGGGTTTTGGACGACGCGAGCCATAGAAAGAACGGTTCGAATCCCAATACTAAGAATTTGTTTCAAATTTGTTTGCTTGTTTCAAAAGTCAGTATTTCGTATGTACAAATCTTCTGTCTAATTTTCAATACTGCAATTATTTTCAACACAAAAGTAAGTATAATACTGTTTTATTAGTAACTTAAAAAAACGTAATGGTAATAATGTCAAATATTTATGCGTTCTGTATACATTTTTGGTAAATCAAAAACGAAGCAGTTATTATTGAAATTGTAAAACAAAAAAAGCTGAATCTTTTCAGTGTTTATTACTGACTCAGTACAAGAGACTGTCGCTTTATTCTTGACTATGGGTAACAAGTCTAAGTACGTCTCTTAGCGTAGGAGAGAGCTACCAGGGGATGAAGTCTGGAATAGTATTGTTTGACATAAGTTTCTGTCCATTAACCAGTATGTCAGGGTCTGTGACACATTATTGACAGATGTCCAATAAAGCATCTTTTTAGTTATAAATATTCCTGGTGCCCATGCTTGTTACATGCAAGCAGCCACCGACAGCTACAGTATAAAGAGGCAGTGTTAGATACACAGCATAAGGCCCAGGACATAGTGAACTCAGCATCGCTGAGCCGGGCTGAGCCGCGCTGAACAGATGCACAAAGCCCCTGCATCTGTTATCAGCGCGGCTATAGTTTCTCCCTCCGCATGCTTGCTGATGCGTGCGGAGGCTGAGAAACTTCCCTGAGACAGGCAAGTTTGAAATTTGCCGCTCGGGGAAGCGGAGGAGCGGTCACGTGACCGGGGCGGCAGCTGGTCCGGCATTGTAACTACAGAGCCACCAGACCAGCAGAGGTGTGTGTGTGTCTGTGTGTCTGTGTGTGTGTGTGTGTATGTATGTGTATGTGTGTGTGTGCATGTGTGTGTGTGTGTGCGTGCGTGCGTGTGTGTGTGTGTGTGTGTGTGTGTGTGTGTGTGTATGTGTGTGTGTGTGTGTGTGTGTATGTGTGTGTGTGTGTGTGTGTGTGTGTGTGTATGTGTGGTGTGTATGTGTGTGTGTGTATGTATGTGTGTGCGTGTGTGTGCGTGTGTATATGTGCGTGTGTGTGTGTATGTGTGCGTGTGTGCGTGTGTGCGTGTGTGTGTGTGATGTATGTGTGTGATGTATGTGTGTGAATATATTTATCAAAGTTGCACAATGTTAATAAATAATTTATTCTCACAACATGTCTTTATTTTTAATTTTTTTAATATTATATAATATACACACACACACACACACACACACACACACACACACACACACACACACACACACGTTTCCTAGTGACACACTGACAGCTACCAAGTGACACACACACACAGTGATACCTGCCTCCCAAGCGCGCTTGCTGTCTCCTCTGCCAGGACAGCAAAAAGCTCCTGGTAGAGCGAGCGTCAGAAAGCATCAGCGAGCAGCAGCACCAAAGTGTTTACTATGTCCCAGGCCTTAGAAGCTTGACAAAGGACTACATTGTCTGACACCTCAGCCATTTGTAATCTTTTTGATGGCTCATAAAATAAATGGTTACTTTTGTTAGAGAGAGCATGCAACTCCAGCAATCGGGAGGTTAAACTCCTACTAGGCAAGCAGCTAGGCTGTCAGTTAACTGCTGATTGCAAGGGCTTTAAAAAACAGTCTCACAGGACAGAGCTTTTTCCCCAACCAGCAAGGATGCCAGTTAGAACGGTTCCCAGGTCTGCTCGACGCAGGGCCTATTGTTTGGACCAAACCCCCAGCCTGAGAGGAGACTTCGGGTGTTGTCGCTTACAGAGGTAAAAGGCTAAGTATTGGTAAAGAGCTGAGTTCTCCAATCTGTACAAGGGACTGACAAATATGTTAGTTCCTGATAAGTGAACCCTACGTTTCCTGCCTTAATGTAAGGGAAAAGACCCTGCAAAGTGACTGTTGTCACTACTTTTATGTATTTTGCTGTTTAATTTAATCACTGGTTATTTGAATTATGTCCCCCATCCTCTGACTTTTCAGGTGCACTGCAATTCTTGTGACACCACAGGAGCAGGGAGCTCTGAACACGTCGTGCTGGGAGCTCCGTTTTCATTGTGACAGTAACTGCAGGTCCTTTTCCTCGAGTCACAGCATGGGAAAAGCGTCGTGTTTTCAGCGAAGCGCAGTTTTTCACCTTGCCATTATAACAAGGGACAACAAACTGTGCGAGGTGTGTTTATTACTTGGATTCTTTTGTGTGGAAATTAGATATACTGTAAACGGCAGGAAACCAGTCTGACTTCTCTCACGAAAAGCTCCTCTCTTAAAGGCGCAGTCCCTCCTGGGAGCAATAACAATGGTAGTGATATTTAAGGCGTAATGTATGCACTTTTTAGAAAAAATCAGACACTTAAGTATTTTTTTAAAAGTTATTATATAAACATGGTGAACTGAGACTTGGGAGGGGTTAGATTTCCTCTAGTTCACGGGTGGCCAACTCCAGTCCTCAAGGGCCACCAACAGGTCAGGTATTAGGGATATTCCTGCTTCAGCACAGGTGGCTCAATCAGTGGCTCAGTGATTCTGGATATCCTGAAAACCTGACCTGTTGATGGTCCTTCTGGATTGGAGTTGGCCATACCTGAATTAAAGGGTGCTAAGCTTCAGCCTGTCTTAACTACCATTCGTTTGAATTGGATCTAAAGTGTAGCAACATTAAGTGGATATGGGCCTTGGGAGGTTATTCTATATCAACTGAAGTGACAGTTAAGGCCATTTTGGGGCCAAAATCCCCATTGAACTTAACGGGTATTTCTTCTGCAAGCGGCTGCTCTTATTACTTTTGTATCTCTTACTCATCCAGTTCCCTTACCCAACAATCACAACACCTTATCGTAGAGGCGCAACCAGTGAAGGAAATAGTTTACAGTAATTGTTTGGAAGCCGAACAATAAAGTAAGAGTTTTCTTTACAAGTTGTGTTTAATTCATTCTCTTTGTTATGTTAATCTGGATGTTTTAAAATTAACGTATCCATATTATATGCATTTGCACATGGCCCTTGTACCCTCGACTCTTGCCCCATCCCTCTAATATCCCAGCCAAATAAGGCACCTTGGTTAGGTACGAGTGGCCACAGCCTTTTATTAAATATAATCATTAACCTCCTGGACATGTTCAGCAAGTATCCCCAACCAGTGAACCCACCTGTGCTCACTGCTGCTACATGAGCCAGTGAGCAATCATGGTTTGTAGCACCTGGGGTCACTCTTAGGTCCGCTGCATATGGCCCTGACCCAAGAGCGCATCATGTTAGACCCATCACATTCCACCATATGTCAACACTGACCATTCCCCACACCTCCAGCTGTGACAAACATAATACCAACACCCAGACAAAGCTCAGTATTTAGCACATCCAGTGAGACTCATACACGGTACAGTGCCTAAATATATCATTTTGGCCAAAAATGTCAAACTAAAAGACCATTTTACTTATTAGATATTTATACATATATATTTAGGCACTGTACCGTGTATGAGTCTCACTGGATGTGCTAAAAACTGAGCTTTGTCTGTGTTTTATGTTCTGTCTCTGGTTTTAAAATATATATTGCCATGCTCAGTAGCACTCCTCTGTGACACTCATATGCTTATATATATGTTGTGGTCATTTTGGGGGTTCAATAGGAGCTTGTTAGGTGTCCAGTATGTTTTACAACACCTTTAACCAGACCTTTTCTCACATAAACCTGAACCCCAAAAGGGGTAGGTGGGTACCTCTCCCTCCCCACATAACTCCATGGCCCCCCTCCCCACATCACTCCATGGCCCCAAGGACTAAGGGTCATGTTTTCCTTCCCCTAATCATTCAGGGTTGTCTTGCTTTGTTTTTTTTGCTATTGTATGTTATTGAGAAAAATGCTAACACGAGAGTTGTAAGACTTAAAAGTATTAGCAGTTTAAACTAAAATATATTTAAAGGTGTAATCCTTCATTCCATGGGGACTTTCCTGGCTGGAAAACATTGGGGCAAACACCAGATTTACGCGCTCCAAAATCCTATTCTTTTTAACGAGATTGTTTCCCCTGCTAAATCTGGTGCTGTTTTTGCAGCGGGGATAACGGCATAAATAACCCCCTTTAATACCGGTGCTGAAAGACACATTACTATGTTATAGCCTTCTAAGGTCTTGTCTGTGCATCCTAAATTTTAATTGCTCTAATGGCTTTTTAGTAAGGTTAATGTGGAAATGTTTTTACAAGCATTTTTAAATCAAAATTAATGTACCCTGTGGGGTGAATGATAATGGAAAAATGTTAACATTTCAAAACGTTCCCCTTTCCTGTGACATATAGTAATAAATTACTCAATCTTTTTACATCAACATTGTAGTTTTGAGTTCACCCTTCATATCACAAAAGGAATTAATCTGAGCCAAACCTAATTTTGTTTTCGGTAAAGGAAATTTAACCCGATCGCTTTTAGTCTACACCACATTTGTGAGTACTAATATTGCTGTTTAATGTTATATACCACTGTAAGAGACGTGTGCATAGGTACGCAATGGAGACCGTTTAAAGTTAAACTAAAATTAGGCTTTATTGCGCCTGTCCCTTTAACACAGCAAAACATTCAAAATAAGCCAAAGAAAAACCTACTCCGCATTGGAGAATATCCACACATGTAATCCAGCCCTCTCTATGCAGGTGGGGTTGGTTGATTGCTGGTGTGCAATTAACCAGCACACTGCTGGATTAGAGGCAAGTTTCTTAACAGGGATAAGTCCCTGTTACAAACACTATAAGCAAAAGGGTAAAAGTCCCTCCAAGCATCAAAATAATGACAGTGACATACAGTATTCAAAGGCACAATCCCATTTAGTTTGCAAAAAAACCTGATTATTCAAAAAAATATCATAATATTCTTCCTTAAAGGTGCTGTTCCCCCGATATGACCTATTTTGTAAGTGAACTCCATGTGATGCTCTTTAAAACCGATTTCCAACATTTATTTTATTTTGTATTTTAATTTGTATTTAAAGGAGCAAGCCAAGATGGCAATTAAAAAAAATAAATAATAATAATTATATAGCATCGAAGCAGGCGGTCTCCGGAGCTGAACACCGTTCATTTCAGCTCTCGGGAACCCCGGCTTCCCGGAGATACTTACCTCTGAAGTAGGTGCCGGTAGGCCCTCCAGCTGAGCAAGCAGGGCTTTACAGTTTATAGCTCCCGCATCACATGGGCCTATAGGATGCTGCACCGATGACATCACGGCTTCCTATTGGCTCGCAGGACTTGAAAACTTTCAACATCGGACATATTGTGAACATTGGCAGTTGAGGAGAGTTGCTACCGGCACCTAATTCGGAGGTCACTATAGAGAGATAGAAAGGTGTGTGTGTGTGTGTATGTGGGTGTGTATGTGTATATTTAGCACTTACCAATGTTCTAGAAACAGGAACCACAGAGTTTAGACTAAAGCCTCACTGTGAGTCCTGTGGGGAGTGATTATTCTTGGTATTGCGCAATAATATTCACATTTCAAAATCGTTAAGAATCTGTTAATATTTTTGTAAGTAATAATAATCATATTCTAATTGTTTTCTAAAACATATAAAATTGTAACACATTGTCTATGAAAAAAGGGACAGGAACTGCGTTCCCCCCGAAAAAAAGACCTGTATACGTGAATTAAAGATGTCTTATCGCTCTTTGTTTTCAGTTAAGGAACATGCCCTATAAAGTTAGTGCCCGTAGTAATGGCCCATGATTGTTTTCATGCAGGAAGAGGAGTAAGAATGTGCTCAGCAGGAGTTCTCAGCGTAATAGCTCCAGAGCATAATTGGATCGGCTCCACTGGAAGGTCCTTAGTAAACTCCAGACCTGATAGGTATATATGCCATACACCGAAATAGGAAACTGATCCCAGAGAAGTGTCTCCCCCACTAACAAGGGTGTACCCGAGACAAGTCATTATTGAAGCTATGCAGAAGATTGGCAATCTAACCAATACTAAGGGAAACCAGTTTTAAATAAATCAGTTCTGTATGATTAGATAATAGTGGCTCTTTAAAAAAAAATTGAAATTCAACTCAATGCTAATGAGTTTTAATATACAGAGTATCTTTGGATTTGTATAGCAGGCTTTAGCACACTTCCCCAGCTGGTCAAGATCTTTGCAACACTCTCCTGTTTGGGATAATTTGTTGCCAATGTTCTCAGCAGTTTGAGCTGTAAACTGTAACAATAGACAAGGTTAACTTAGTAATATAATGATACATTGTAGCTGCTGAATTACATTGTCTGAAAGATTGATTGAAACTGAAAGGCAATTATTAAAGAGGCAATGTACAGAATTATACATTGTCACATGCTTTACATATAAATAAAATAAGGGGGGATGTAGTATTGCTGCTATAAGTACCTCCCCAGCATAGGAGTGGGAGCTACCAGGGGAATAAGCACCAATTAGTGTCTGAAGTGAAGTCTATTTGTTCTATGTTGAGCACTATGAACGGCTGTTAATTAAACTCTTGTTTGTACTATAAAAGTTCCTGGTGCCCATCATTTTATCTGCATATCCACGCCCAGCCTGCACGGACCCAGCACCCTGAAAAGGTGTGTGTGTGCCACAAGCAGAAGACGGTAGGCACTCCAATAGAGCATGTATTGTATGGGCAAGTGCACAGTTCATAGGAACAATATATAGCAATACATTACCCAAAACCAAAGTCCAGTGTAAATAAGCAGGCCGCACATTGCAGGGAATAAATGCGTATTGAGCAAAAAAGACACAACAGAAAGAAAACACCTTTTCTGTCCCCTAAAACAGGATCTTCCTCGGGGTAATTGCTACACACACTAACTCTCTCCAAGAGTCCAATGTAGCAGCCACATAGGCCAATATTAATGACGGCACTGAGTTGGTGCTCTTATTTTAAGATGGTGGGTAGGTCACGTTGTAGGCCTGTTAAGGGGGGAATATTTTTAGGATGTGTGTATGCGCTCACACTTGATTCCTCGAATGGTAGGAACAAGTCTCTTGGCTGTCTGTTATCCAATCACGTCTTTCTAACAGCTCAACCCGTCTCCAGATCTGCTACTGCTGTTCCCCTCAGGCCTCCCAACCGACTTCACTCCTCAACTCTCTCACTGGAGCCTAAGGCCTCGGCCAGGTAGGGAACGGGCGCGCTGGTGCTCGTGCGCTGCGCCCTGCTCGGCGATTCGTGGCTGGCTAGGTGCGCGTGTCTGTGGGCGTGGCCACGACGTCACGGAGCTGGTTCGCCCTCATAGGGCAAATCGCTCACATGACGCGCTTGCCAGCAGCAAATTCAAATTTGCTTGCTCGGGAAGCAGCAAAGCGCCGAGCCGGCGCGCCCGCACACTCACGCTGGCCACACACATTGTCGCAATGTGTCTCATCGTGGCCAGCGTGAGCGCGCGCGCGCCCGCTCAGCACCACCCTGGACGAGGCCTAAGATGGTGTTGGCTGTCTATACCTCACACTGTCACGAGCTGTCTCTGTATGTATCTCTCAGGCTGACCACTAGCTGCCTATATCTCTCAGGCTCACTATCTGTCTCTCTCTGTGTCTCTCAGACTGTCACTAGCTTGACTTACCCACGCCTCGAGCTGGACCCCTCTCCCATTCCCAATAAACACACCATACAACTTCTTGGGAAAAATTAACGGCCAAAGCTTTATTTATTACAGCAGATAAATATCTCATATTTTTCCCCAACTAGGGACCCAACCTGATTGCTCCACTCACACTTACCAGAGCTCGCAACTACCCTTGGCTCATACTCACCTAGCCATTCAGTACCTTAGCCTGAATGTCCAGAGCCCCCACCGGAAGGTCACTACCACACCAACTGAACCTTGTCAGGAATGGTACCGCCTTGACGAATTCCATCTGGAAGGTCACCACCATTCCAGTCGCAACAGCCTGGAATGGTACCACCTTCTCCAACTAAAATACTGCCGAGGTCTGCGACCTCCCTCCAGGAGCCAATATTGACTGAGTCCCCCTGCCAGAGTAACATTACTCCCGCCAACACATACGCCAAGATGCGACAAAAACAAAGTAGAATCACGATCTTTCTATCCAACGTCGCCATCCCTCATGCCTAAAAACATGGTGAGTGGTACATCGTTCAAGTAGATTCTAGAAGAAGAAGCTAGGATCCCTCCCACTTGCCCTAAGTACCTCTTACTTAAACCCCCCCCCCTGCGGCCTGACATCACAGCACCTTAGGGGAGGGTTACCTTGGCCTTAAGTCATACCGCCCCTTCCTTACAAGTCCAGGGCTTTCTATCTCTGTGTGCATCGCTCCGGTTGACCATTAGGTTTCTATGTGTCTCTGTGACTCACTAGCTGTTTCTGTCTCTCACTGTGTCTCTGACTGTCACTAGCTATCTCTGTGTTCATCTCTCAGGCTGTCCCTGTGTGTCTCTCAAATTGACGATTTGTTTCTACAGTACATTCTTTCTGGTTTTTCTTCTTATCCAATCCCATCTCTCCTGTTATGTTATGTTGCCAGGCAGATCAGGGTCAGTGTCTCTTATTCCTTATCGCACCATGTGATAGGTGGAGAAGATTAATTCTGTATTGTTCACAGTTTACATATATTTGTAGCAGGGGCTACACTACTGACACCATATACTTGACCTGCATCTGTAGGTCCCCAATATACCACTTAGATTGTAAGCTCTTTGGGACAGGGCCTCCTTGTCATACAGAATGTAATTTACTTGCTGTTCTTATCCCCACTGTTTGTACTTAATTTCTCCTGTATTATAATTTGGTTAAGCGTTGTGTACACCAGGGGTGCACAAACTGAGGGGCGCAAGACTTTTCTGGGGGGACGCGGCATTACAGAGCCCTGCACTGAGAGTGTGAGGCCTCTGTAAACTTACCCGGCTTCAGTCTCCATGGCAATGTGGTGTCAACTGATGCCCATTGCCATGGAGACGTGATATCAAACAACGCCGCGGGTCACGACCCTGCAGCGTCATTTGATGCCACATCAGAGGTGAGGGTGGGCGTGACCCAGGAGGGCAGCAGGCAGTGGGGGGCACAGCGCAGGAAATTTGCACATCCCTGATGTACACCATTGGTGCTATGTAAAAAAAAAAAAATTATACATATATACAATTACATGGTCAAGGTACCAGAAATTCAGTGGTACTTGTGTCCCACGGACACTGTAAAGGTTAATGGATTTATATTATATTTTCCAGACCACAAGGGTTATTTGTTAAAGTGCTCCAACTGCAAAACTGGACAATAGTACCAGATTTTTAAAAGGAAAACACATCATATTAATTTCAATGGGACATAGTTTCACAAATCTGGTGCTGTTTACTGCAACATGTTTTCAGCCTGGAGACTGAGAAATAACCTCTAAAATGAGTGTTCTGGCCACTACAATGTCATTTGATATCTCCTATAAGTTGCAGATGAATGGAACAGTCTAAAGGCATAATTAGCTAAACCGCAGTAACTATATTTACAGCAATGAACAACCAGTAACCAGTGTGGTTTAGTGAATGACCCCCTAAGCCAGGGGTTCCAAACTCCAGTCCTCAAGCCCCTCGAACAGGTCAAGTTTTCAGTCTTCGACTAAGTCAATGATTGAGCCACCTGTGCTAGAGCAGGGATATCCTGAAAACCTGACCTGTGGGTGGAGGGGGTGGGGGGCGGGTTGGGGGTGAGAGCTTGAGGACTGGAGTTGAGAAACCCCTGCCCTATGGGTAGTTTGGATAGGTCAACAGTAGAACAGGTTCAGTTTATCCATGGCAGAAGACTTAGCCAATTAGAGTGCTGTATTACGGAACATTGTATTTATAAGGCATTTCCTGACATTGTAGCTGAATGGAGCATACTGATTGGTTAAACCTAATTTTGTGACTCTTGGGAGGCAGGAAAAGTCAAGTACAACACTTGACATAAAAATGACCAATTAGTTAATTTGTGGCAGATTTAAAAATGAAATAAGTACTATGTGAGTGTAAGCACTGATTAAATGTCACTTCAGAACTCTTACTCTCACACGTCTTGTGTACCCACTGTGATTACAAGTTAACATTCTCAATGTAGTGTCGTGATCAGAATTGCATATAATCAACAGCAGAGACGTAATCGTGTTGCTATACAGCACTTGGAAGACTAAATGCAGTCAATGAACTCAAGCGGCAAATTAACTCCAGAATCATATAACTAGGGAGATACTGTAGGCCTTCTCATAATTTTCTATCTGTAAAGGCAATTTTCATTATCATTTTGTGACTTTTACCTGTCAATGTATCAGGCTACTTTGTTCCAGTTTTGCATGGTGAGCAACAGCTTGTGATTTGGGAAGTGTCCACATGAGGAATTATATGATTCACGTATAAGGAATCCTACCCCTCTCCTTGTGTGGTTACTAAAAGTACACTGGGGGTTGATAAAGTATAGGTTAAGCTCCACGCAGTGGTGACACAGCATACTAAATCACGAGGTATAAAGGAGGGGAGCATAGGATTCTGGGAGAGTTCCAGTATTGAAGCAGATGAGAAGTATCAGAGATAAGAGGTGTGGAAGAAGTCCCACAAAGTATAGCTTGGTTCAGGCCCCCCTTTTATTGTGTTTCAGACAGGGACAGTGCCCTAGCAGTTAGGATCCTTTAGTATGAATTAAGAGCATGTCCCAAAAAGAGGAATAAAGACAAGCCTCAGTGGGCCAAGCAGAAGTGCCACCAGGATGTCCGGTGATCAGCCCTACAAGCAGATCCCCATCCACAGTGTTCAGTATCCCCTGAGGAAGTGGCAGTTCCAAAGCAGGACTGGGAAAATAACAGTAACGCTACACAGACCATGCCAGGATCTCAGCAGGGACCCACAGTAAAAGGGACTGCAAGGGCGTTGATAGGGCCTCCAAGAGGGGGGGGGGGGGACAGCCGGTACAAGTGTCCCGGGCCCAGTGGCGATGGGGGGCCCAGTGGCAGTGGGGCAGCCAGTGGCCAAACAAAGCAGTTGCCGCCTGGCCCGCCTCTCCCCTCCGGCAGCCCTCTTCCTCTCTGTCCCACGCCGGGCCATCTGACATAAGTGTGCGATGGGACTCTCTGACGTCGGAGTGCCGGAAGTAAGCTTGGCCTAGCTTCCGGCGTGCTGCACTATGAGTGGGAGGCTCGGCATGGATTGAGTGGGCTAATTGACAGGGGGAGGGAGAGTGAGAGGAGAGAGGGTGTGAGTGAGGAAATGAGGGAGTAAGGGTGAGACACATGGGAGAGAAATACATGTGAGGTGGGGGGATTGAGTGAGAGGGGTAATTAATGGAGAGAGTGCGAGATGGATGAAAGAGAAATTCATGGGAAGAGGGAAGGAGGGGTGAGCCCGAGTCAGAACTGTAGTCCTGGACCCCGGGAAATCTGTCTGCGGCCCTGGGCGTTGATAAGAAAGGTGAGCCAGACCCACCAGATGAGTATCACTACAGTAATCAGAAGTTACACCTCCCCTTTGAGTTAAGAGTGGGCACTCTGGGAAGACCTGTATAAGTATTAATATCTGTATGGATGAAAATATGTCCAACCAAGTCAATGTATAATGTACCGTGACTGCAGTGTTCCCAAGCATGGGGACATTAATAAAGGTTGCTGTTGCACTAGAAAAACTCCTGGCGCCCATCTTTTCCATCGCCCAGCAGACCACTGACAGCCGCTGAGACCAGCTTAATCATTGCGGATGCCTTCTACACCACTACACCGATGAGGGTTACAAAAGATAATGAAATAAGCAATTAGATGCACAAAACCAAAAATATGTATAGATATTTTTTTATATTTGACAAAGATCTTGAAAGCAGCAATACTACATCCACCCCCTCCCCCCTTTTCTCTCCTTATTTTTATATGTAAAACATGTGGCAATGTATCATTGTACATTCTTACCTAAGCTGGCAATTGTCTGGTGCTCCTGTTATAAATCTGTAAAAGTCCTGATTATGTGCCTAACATAGTGGCTGCTTCAGTCAGTGTGACTCAACAGCTACAATGTATCCTTACTTTACAACGGTAACATTATCTATTGTTACAGTTCAAAGCTCAAACTGCTGGGACTATTGGTAACAAATTATACCAAACAGGAAAGTGTTGCACATATCTTGCACTGCTGGGGACATGTGCTAAAACCTGCTATAGAAATCAAAGGATGCTTTAAAATCAATTAAAAAATGGTATTAAGAGTTGAATAATAATGTTTAAAAAAAACCATACAGTAAGTATGATCTAATATTACAGAGCTGATTTCTTTAAAAAAAAACCCAATATAAGATTTCATATGTTTTCCCGCTTTAATTAGAGGAGTTGACACCACATCAGGCCTTTAGTACATATACAATGAAAAAGATACCTTAAGACAGATATAATTTGTATCTAGCAACTCCTCTTGTGACCACTCCCCTAAAACACAACCTGACACATGCAGGGGGAAAAGTGCTGAAAATTACCTTGATACAATGACACTTGGAGAAGCTTATTTGAAATGCCTATGTACTGTAAGCATGAATTTTATGTCAACTACTGTATTTTACATATGTCCCTATTATACCAGCCACATTATAATGAAAGTTATAAAGTTGTGAGCTTTTGTGCATGTTATCCATTTTGTCTTGATGATGAGATTTCTATTGGGCAGTGGAGCAAAACTTACAACCATGTATTGTAGCTGAAGGACAACAACACTAAATAAACACAAGCAGCACAGATTGCTGTTTAGCAATTTAGCCTTTACAACTTTGGAAATGTATACAAAATAACATCGAGAAAAAAATGATTTACATATTTTCTCCAAATCTTTGATTTGTGGCGTTATTTATAGCACTGGAAGGCGTGACGTGGATTCAGATTTGTCACTATTTACTCAGTTTAGGGATAATAAGGTAATTTGCATAAAATATGTCAAGCCATGCACGACAAAACAGTACATTTGCAATGAAACGGTATCTATAAGCCTGCATTATTTGTACCTTCCTCCCTGCTCTTTAGTAACAACATATGCTTTTTGTGTCCTTGATCCAAAGAGCTTCCAGTCTAATCTTGGTGCAGGGGGATAAAGGGACTTCGGGAGCGGACTTCAAGGGTAATATTCTTATCCCTAAACTACTCCTTCATCCAAGGAACATCATTATTGTTGATTATCTTGATTACATATTTGCCTGTTCAATGTACTGTGAAGACATCTTCCTTGTGCAGGATGAGGTATCCACTCTCTTCCAATGAATGGGACTAGAGTGTTCTCCAGCTTGGAGAAGGGACCATAATGTTGAATTATTCTTGTATTAGAACTATGGAGGCTGGATTCCTAAAACAGCTATCTGACATGCAGAGTCCATCAGCAGTTGGTCAGCTCCTCTGTTGCATGTGAAGTTACTGTTACCATTGAGCTCTGCATACACCTACTATATAGTGTTTGAGCTCTGCCTCTCACACAGATTAATCCTTTTCCCTCGCAGAGGGGTCTGTAAGTCCCTTTGGCATTGAAGGGGCTTAACCTATTGGACCTTGAGGGATCTAAAACTAAGAACTAAAAGTTTTCACTTAAAGGTGCAATCCTGCTTAGGAACAAAGTTAACTCATTCCAGAATTGAGGGAATGAGAGGCAGAATTGAGTGTGAGAGGAGGGGGGAATTGAGTAAGAGGGGACAAAATTGAGTGAGAGGAGGGGGGAGGGTGAGTGTTAGAGAGGAGAGAGAGAATTAGAAAGGTTGGGGGGAGAGTGAGTTAGAGAGGATAGGAAGAGAGTTAGAGAGGAGGCAAGAGAGATGGGGGAGAGAAGATCACAAGAGGGGGCCTTTAAATAACTTTTGTAAGGGGCCCCAAAAATTGTGATTACATCACTGGTACATACTGACCCGGGCGATTCCTTCAAGTGTGTCCCGGCGTCATGTGATGTCGCATCATCATGGGAATGCGTGATAAGTTGGCGTCGGTTTGCCATAATGTGATGCTGTAGGAGGAGATATCGCTCCGAAGAAGGTAAAACATCCCCTATAACTCACTCCAACACACAATGCACACACGCATACCTTGGGATGAGGAGCCAGTCTGGGGACTCTGCAGCTGCCTCCTCCAGTTGGGCGGAAGTTGGTTCCCAGCACCGACAGGAGGAGAGAGAGTATTGTAGGCAGTCAGGGAGCAGGGGAGTCGCAATACTGGCCCACTGAGGCTAGCCTATCAGGTGATCGGGGTTGCCATCTGCCCCTGGTTCTCTGATAAGGACATGGTAGCATAGGGGTAAAGAAAACAGTTAATTGATAAACACTTCCACATTTAGATGCCCCTAGCAAATTGAACTATGTGGGATTGCACCTTTAAGGTACTGTATGATTGGTTATTATGACTCCGTAATCTCAACCCCACTCCAGGCTGAAGCATCTTTAAACAGTTAGGCTGCTGTGGCGTGCGCTGTGCGTGTAAGCACCGGCCCTCATTGGGGAAGGACCCAGTACGCACCTTCACGCTGAAGGTGCAGCCGCGCCGTACTGCAAGATTTTTTAAACTCAATGAAATTGAGTTTAAAACTCACGATGGAGGCGTGACCACGCCCCCACCGGCGGTTCACCCAATGAGGGCGAACCAGCCGCGTGACGTAATGGGCACACCCCCGCAAATCCCCGACCACGCCCCCTCCCATCGCAAGCTTCCCTCTCTCCTGGAGACCGCAGATCGCGGTTAGCGCTGTGCATGCGCCGCCCACCCCCCCGCCAGGTGCGCGTGTCACAGAACGCACTGGGGACTCAGCCTTATGTTTAACAGTTTAACCATTACATTACTTACCTATTAAGGGGGCTCCCGTTGACTGTCATATGGTGATTGTATCTTTTATTTTTTTCCTTCCAGACAAATGTTCCCTCTGCGCAATGCTTGTACATTTTATTTTTTAATGGAAAAGTGCTTATTTTTACTTAATGAAACTCCACTGAAGTTTTTATTGATACTTGAGTTTCTTTATTAGGAATGCATTGCTAGTGTTACAAGTATATGTACTGCTAGATTATATAGTTACACTGTATCTTTCTGCCATCTACAGTAGATTAGATAGTTAAAAGCTATATAAATTTACATTGATGCCTATAAAATCTGGAACTTGCTGTATGATGTATAAATTACATCATTAAAGTGGCAACATGGTGCCTGCCTTTAACACTTATTTTACAGGTTAAAGTGGGTTTAATTATCGTTGTAAATAGTTTGATATATTTTTGTATCATTAGCATTTTGAAATGTAATGTAATTAAATGGTATTGCATATTTGTAATGTGTTTATAAATTGCCATTAGGGGATTACTAAAGGACTTGCTTGCATTTCAGACTGCTACAAAGGGATCCTAAATAAAGTAAGGCAAGGTTAAAATAGGACAAATAGTTCAGTCTCGAAAAATGGACCGTTTACTTGGGCTTGAGTCATACTTGTCAACTATGTGTCTGTATATTATCTTCAAATGTGTTTACACATTTACCTTTTATTTATGATCTCATTTTAGAATTAGTATTCTGTGGAGGTGTGACACTATAGGGGTGGGGGGGGGGGGTCACACTATACAGGGAAGGTGTCAGTGTCACCTTCTTCTTCTGCAGGATGTTGCGGTGGCTTTGGCACCTGTGCCTGCATCCCTGAGCAGCCTCTTCAGGTTTGCATCGAAGGGCAGGTGCGTGGTGAGGAGAGTGAAAAGAAAGACCCTCCCATATGGAATTCCCAGCAGCATTTCGGGACGGGCGCCGGCTATCGCAGTACATCTGACTGAGTTCAGGCGCACAACTCTGCCCAGGGATAGGGATAGAAAGGTAAAGGGAAAAACATGATGGGAGCAGAGAAAAAGGAGGAAAGAATACCATTAGTATTCTAAACATAAGTGAAGACTGTGCAAAGGGGTAATGATTAATTTATGACTTCATTCTAATTTGCTACAGAATAAAGAAAAGAAAGAACATCCTTTGTGATCATATAATAGTCATAGATAATAAAATAATAATGCTGTCATATATTGTATAATTTTAATATAATTCTTAGAAATGTAATAGCAATAACAATTTGGGTAAAAGTCAGCACATTTATATTGCAAAAGGGTCTTTATTGTGTCTTAAAATTATTCTTTTTTTTTAAATAATGCTCCAATGTTTGAAGACAGATGTCAACACTGACAGCAGACACCCACAGGATGCCGGAGCGCGCCCGCAGCTCGCGTCATGACGTCACGGATCCCCCCTCTCGGCGCACGTCCACGTCAAGCGCAGCAGCAGCAGCCGCAGCCGCCGCCGGAGTAGGAGGAGGAGGCGGAGTAGTAGGAGGGGAAGATGGCGACGTCGAACAATCCGCGGAAATTCAGCGAGAAAATCGCCCTGCACAACCAAAAGCAGGCGGAGGAGACTGCAGCCTTCGAGGAGGTGATGAAGGACCTGAGCATCACCAGGGCGGCGCGGGTAAGCAGCGCTCCGGGGGGGGTATAAGTGGAGTGGGGCTGGGGGGGATGGAAGAGCGAGTCTGCGGAGGGAGAGACACCGCACGACCGACTCTCCTCCTCCTCCCTACACCGGGCAGCAGCTGCTGAGGAAGGCACCTGCTCCGCAGTGAGAGGAGAGGGAGCCACAAAGGGCCCTGACAGGGGGAGGGCAGGAGGGCCCTGGGACACCACCACCAGGCCTGTCACTCAGTCACTGAGTGACACCTAATCCCAGCATCATTGGTCTCCTTGACTTCAATACATGTTGTATGATTAACTTTTGCAGACACCCCCCCCCAAATGATCTGTGCCCCATAAAATGACTCATTGTGATCTAAGCTGTCAGACCGTCCCTCATGCATCTCAAGTTGTCACTTCTTGCAGCTGATTGTCATTCTTGTTTAGCATCATTGGTGACGGATTTCGGTGCAGGTAGTATTTGGAGTATTTGTGTTAAATTTGCAATTTTTTACTTCAGGAAGATTAAGTCGCACTCGGTGCATTGAACTTGACTGCTGTGTCCACGGTCCTGTGAAGTGTCACTCACTTCAACTGAGTGCCACTCAAGTTTAACACTTGTCTTTGGAGCCTTCAGTAGGATTTTGCTTGAGTATTTGTATTAAAAAAAATAATATTTATTTTTGATCTACGGTGTAAACCCCCTAAACCTTAGTAATTGTGGTTGATTGACAGCTATGCACCAGGACTTTCAAGGGTCTCTCTCTGCCAATTATTCTTGTAGACAGAATGGTTTCTTAATTTTGTAAACCAAGCTCCTTTTTTTTAAATTAATTTATTTTTTATTTAACAAATTCTCCCCCCAGAAGGACTTGTAATTGCTGGCGAATGTTGCCAATTGTTAGCCTCAGTAGCATGTACATTTCAGCAGTCTATCCCCGTTTGTTTGCATGCAGAAAAACTCCACTAAATATGGCATTTTGTCGTCCAGTTCTTTCTTTATTTCTTGCTTGTCTTATATTCATTCCATTGCCAGTGTTATTGGTCTCATAGACTTCACTGGGGTCTCATGTTGTGTTTAGTATGGCTCTACCACATGCAGCACTTAAAATCTGAGATCTGACTCTTCATGGTCCCAAGGTTCAGCAAAGTATCCGGCCGCTCCTCCTTCTCTTAGATTGCGGCCAGGGTGGACGCTCACCGGGATCAGAGTGATAACTCTGAATGCCCTCATCCAGGGTGTGGGTGGGTGCATGCTTGGCGAGACAACTAAATTTGATTTGGCTGCTCGCTGATGCGTCACGTGGGCTGTTCGCCCAGTGAGAGCAAACGAGCTCCGTGACGTCATGGCCACGTCCCCCACGTGTGCAACAAGCTGGCCAGAAATCGCCGAGCAGAGCACGTCATGGCGCTTGAGCGCCAATGCGTCAGCTCTCAGCCTGGCTGCAGCCTTGCCGTGCACCCCAAAACTGGAACAATCTACCAGAGACTCTCGCAGCTGCCACCAGTCTACGTTCTTTCAAAACTAAAGCTGTCTCACGTTTTAATCTGGTCTGTAACTGTTACATACGCCTATAATATATATTCTCTTTAACTGTGCATACGATGTCTTGTATATAATGTATACCATGTTCACTTATGTATTATTTGTCATCATAACCCTATGCCCAGGACATACTTGAAAACGAGAGGTAACTCACAATGTATTACTTCTTGGTAAAACATTTGATAAATAAAATATAGTAATATTGTGATAAGAAATGACGGTAACTTGATATTGAAAATTTGAGTGATATAAAATATATTAGTGATAGTAATATTAGTCCACCTTGGAAGTCATTGATATTTTAGGAACAGCTTGTGACTTGCAGTTCAAAACACACAAGCTTTAAAAAAGCAGTTGCCAATGTAAAGGGATTTCCGGCACCTGTCTAACCCAAAGAGATCATTTTACCTTCTGTTTGCGCGCTCCCCCTCACCCCTGCCTCTTAAATCAATATCGACCCCCATCTTCAATGTTCATGAACGAGGGGGCTGTAAGGGTGTTTCATTTTAAGATGTATTTCGCTTAAAATACATTTAGTTTGTCATTCTTAAATAATTAGGAAGGTACTCCTTTTTATTTGAAAAATGTTTTCTGGAAAAAGTTTTAAAATTAATAAAAGCAGTTAATGTATTTTTTTTTTTTAGGCAAATGTTTGTCTTGATGATGATGATTATCACAATTCTCAAAATATTATCTTGGGAAAACTTGTTATGGCCCAACATTTGCATTAAATTTGCATTGTCGTCCAAAATTCCCAATTATCATTGATCTTGGTGCTTAAATATCGTCAGGTCTATCAAGTGTCATAGACTAGATTGGCCTCTTCAATTTTCGTGTTCAGCTCTTTTCCCATTACAATGAAATGTTATCCTCCAAAGTTGCAGATTCTTGCTTGTTTTGGTGCCTGTACTTTGACAGCGATGTGTAGGCCTGTCATTTTTCAGTCATCCACAGTGATAGTACAGTAGCTCATATCTAGCTTCACTGTTTTTACATGCACAGCATTCTTGCTAAAGTTGGATTTTGTGACCCAGACTCTCTTATTGTGGCTCAGATAATGATAGTTAAGCCCTTTAGACTTCAATAGGGCCTCACTTGGGTTTAGTAAACCCAAGGGTTTAGTAAATTTGTTTTATAATTGTATTTTTCTATCTAGAATCCCTATGTGTCTTTATTGGCCTGAACAGCTGTGGATCAGTCGTATTGTCCATTTCCATTAATCCATTTATTTTTAACATCTTTGGCCATCTATAATTAGATTTGGGTCTTCAATTTTTTTCCTATGTTGAGCTCTACCATAAAAATGACATTTTTTACAAATGTAATCCAAAATACATAATCATCGCATTTTTGGTGAACTGTTGTAGTTTTGCACTAGGCTAGTCATGTAAAAATCATGAGTTCCACTCGCTGAAGGTGGCTATTGCTCATACCTATCATCTCAGGATTGATTGGGTTTCAGTCTTTGCAGTCAGAGCATTTCCACTGTAAATGGCATGTTATTGTCCAGAATCACCAATTTATACTTGTTAAGTGCTTGAACTTTGAAAGCAATGCCTCAGGCCTGTCTTGTGGTATTGTTATATAGTGTATCACTCAGTCCCAGCATCAGTGGACTCAGGATTCATTAGGGTACCGCTTATTTATTATTTCTATTAAGATTACAATGACTGGTACCCAGATTTGATTGTTTTTTATGGTTACCCCTTGACAGCTATGTGCCAGTCCTGTTAAGTGTCACTAATTGCCAAGTTAGTGTTACACATTTTTATTCTCTGTGAGCTGTTCAGTATTGTGTACAGATCTTTCCTGCTAAAATTACATTTCCTGCTCCAAAATCCCCAGTTCTTATATTTTTGTTTAAATTTGGAAAGCTATGCAACAGGCCTGCAATGTCACATTGTTTGTTGATCAACGTCATTTTCTCATCTTTAACATCCATATATTCATTATTTAGACCGATCCATTTCCCATTTGGGGATAACTCCATTTAGCCTCTTCGGGTATAATAGATGGAAGAAATGACTGCATAAACCTGTTCTGTGTTAACCCACTTCATCGCCAGCAATAATCTTCTTAGATACCTAGAGAGCCCCCAAAAATGATTGCATCATCCTACTTGTGTGATCAAATTCACAATAAATACAGGCAAGTCTTGTTTGGCACTTTTCAATATTCTGTGAAGCGGCTTCTTTATGTCAGGAAAGCTTCCGAGCCCCATTCGTAGCTTCACACCATTTTGAATTAGGGGCCTTGTTTTGTGATCAAAGTACAGTGACATTTTAGGGACCTGGACACACTTTGACTGAACTCTATTTTAGGTATAGAGTGTGAAATCGTTGCTGTCTTGTATGCTTCCAGTAAGTTAGCATTTCACAAATGACTGCTTTGCAGAGAGTGAAATGCCTTGCAGGTGAGTGGCATCTATCAGGTGTGTAACAATGCTGTAATCCTTTGGCTCCAATTAATATGTGACAAGTTTAATTAGTATTTTTGATGTCTGATACTCCATAGGAATATCTTCAAGACTGAATCTGTTTGGGTGAAATTCAGTTCATGTACCAAATTAGTACGTTTTTTTAAAATCTCCACCGTACATTAATTCCATGTGGGGAGATTTTGCAGAGTGCAGGGTAAGTGAGAATTATTCTGGCAATCTGGATCTAGTTGCATACTGTGTAACCAAGTAATTTTCGGATGGATATGAACATCCAGAAAGAGCTACAGAATATCACAATATTTAATATATTGACTCCGTAGATGCTGATTTGTTGTGAGTTTTGTTGCAATGTGTTCCTAGTGGGGGTGTACGGATATATAGTGTTATCCACCTTGGATGCTTTGCTCATTAATGGCATTTTGTTGGCAAATAGAATTTAAACGGGGAAGCAGTCGTTTAGTAATTTTTTTTGCTAATAAACTGAGGCCTGGACAGCTTCATACATAAGATTTTTTTTTTAATTGTGACATTTAAATTGTGTTCTATGATCTCTGATGTTTTAACCTCTTTAATGTTTTACAAAACAGTCTCTAAATGCTCATGTAGTCTTTTAAAGGGGCAGTTCCACTTGGTAGAAAAGTAAACTCTCACCATTGTAAATGGCTCTTTAGCCCATTTTTCTTTGCTGCTACTACCAGCAGCACAGAGGTTTAAAAAATTGAATAAAGCATTAAAGAGAAAATGTCACTCCTGTGAAAAAAATAATGTTTTCTCTCGTCTGGAACACTGTAATTCTCTCATCAATCATTCTTCTACTACAGCCTTAACTGTTTGCCTCATAATGGTATCACACCTACTTTTGAGACAGAAGACAGAGAATACAGCTGGATGGATGACACGTTGCTTGTGAAAAATGTCCTCCACACGGTTTTATGATAAACTCTAGATAAAGAGCACATGAACCTTCCAAATCATCTGACTTCCAGGGAATCATTTAAAGTTAAGATGTCAAATTCATTCCCTTTTTCTGCAGGTTATTTATTAAATATTTAACCTAAAACTTATTTAATGTAATTTGACATCAGTTTTTCTGTTTAATAGAAATAAAGTATGTTGTCAGAATTGAAACAGGATGTGTAAAGAAATAATATTGTTGGACTGGTTGTGTAATAACACCTCCTCTGAGTCTTCTAAACATGACTCGTATACAATTCTACTACAGTACTTTGTTTAATCATGATACTGTACCATTGCCATCTTTAGGAAGAGAAATAGTGTATGAATTAGAGTGGAGTAAGAAGACTGAATTTATATAAGGGCATGGGAAAAGCGTTAAAAATGTTATAATGCAGTGTGTGTGTATAGATGAAAAGATGAGAGGATTCTGGTTCAGGGGTCATTTTTAAGACTTTTTTAAAAATTAAATTGGAAGATTTACAGTATACGGCAGAGGTGCTCAACTCCAGTCCTCAAGCCCCCGCAACAGGACAGGTTTTCAGGATATCCCTGCTTCAGTACAGGTGGCTCGGCCTTCGACTGAGCCTCTGAGCGACCTGTGCTAAAGCTGGGATATACTGAAAAGCTGGCCTGTTGGGTGGGCTTGAGGACTGGAGTTGAGCACCCCTGGCTTTTTGTGTAATTTAAACAATGCAGTGGCTTGGCTAATGTAAAAATGACAACCTCTGATGCAGGAAGTTTTCTAATTGGATTTATCTGAAATCCAACATACCTATAGGATCCTTATTCCATATTGTCCCAAGTGGCCATTCGGCCTGTTTTGTGATAATTCCTATTGACATCTATGGGGATTTTCAACCAAGCTATAAAGAATATACCCCTAATTATGAAGGTGCAGCCAATGTATTCTTTTTTTGTAACTTACTTTTTATTTGAATTTTAGAAAAACAAAGGAAAGGGGATACAGAAAATAGAAAAAGGGGGCGGGATGGAGGTACCACATTTTTAACACGGGTATCATAAAATATAACGACGCTCGGCCACATCACCGCACAATATTCAGAATAACCAGCTCTCTGAGAGAAAATATAACAATCAGTCCACATTTGATTCAGAGATTTACATTTTCCCCCTAGAGTCCCAGGGCTCCCATACTTTTTGAAATGTTCTTGTATTATGTCTCACATAGGCTGTCAAACTTTCCATAGATTGCACCTCATTTGCTCTCAAAATAATCTCTCTCCTAGTGGGGCATGGGACTTTTTCCAGGCCCCTGCAATAGCACGCCTCGCCGCGGTCAGAATATGTAATACTAATTTAGATACATTTTGATTTAAATTATCTAGAAGCTTTCCCAGAACCATTACAAATGGGTCTAGAGGAATTCTTATCCCAATTATTTAATGTAACAAATTCTGTACTATTCCCCAAAACCTCTGTATTTTTGGGCAAAACCACCAGATATGGGCCATATCCCAGACACCACCGCAACCCCTCCAGCAAAGATTTGTGGCCCCTGGGTAAATCTGCCTCAACCCCTGAGGAAAAAAAATGTAGAAAGGCAGCACCCTGCCAGGCAAACAGGAGGCGGCTCACAATAAAATAAATTCTTTATTCTTGAAATGGATCCAAAAAACCCGTAGAGAGTTCAAAAAATCTCCACACCTAGATACCATCTAAAAATAACTTTATAGATATTCTCTTTAGATATTGTGCATAATGATGTGTTCGTTGCATTGACCCAAATATCTTGCCAATATTCCCATGAGATCTGTGCCTGAAAATCCATGGGTCCATTGATCCATATAACGGTTGGAGCAGTGAGTGTTGAATTCCCGAGAAATAAGAACTTGGTACAAAATAGAGATGAGACCCCACTAATAACTTATTTTTCTACAAAGCTCTTCGAATACAGGGCAGTCTGGGAAAGACCCACCCGGGGACAACTGCCTAAGATAATGGCAAACTTGTAAAAATCTAAACACCTGAGCACATGTGACAGAGTATTTCTGACAAATCGCTGAAGTTTAGCAGTTTACCATTGAATAGCATATCCCCCATATCACTAACATTTTTAGCCTTCCACAGATCAAAAGTACCGGTAAACCAACCCGAACCAAAATCAGGGTTGTCAAAAATAGGGGTACATCTTGAGGGAGCTGAACATAATTGATAGTGGGGTTTGACACTGTGCCAAATTTTAAGAGAAAATGTCATTACCGCCAAATAAATAAAAAATCTAGTCTAGAACATTTTAGTGACTTCTTATTCCACAAAAGGGCCGGCAATGCCGCGGAGCTTTTACATATATTTTCTAAATCTACCCACCTATATTGATTTCCCCAGAATACCAAATTATCTGTTTCAGATGGGAAGCTAAATAGTATTTCCTAATATCAGGAACCGCCAGATCCCCTCTCTTCTCTGGGTGCGAGCATAACTGATCTTGCAAATCTTGGTCTTTTGTTTTCCCATATAAACTGCATAACTTATTCTGTAGATCTCTTATATATTTTATCGGGATAGCGACCTGTAGTGTCTGAAAACAATAAAGCCGTTTTGGAAGAACATTCATCTTAACTGATATAATACGGCCTATCCAGGAGATTTGGTGACCATTCCATTTTAAAAGATCTTGTTTGATTCTTGTGAAAAGCTCTGTGTAATTATATTTAAAAAGAGATTGGTAGTTTTTCGTGAGAAAGATCCCTAAATATTTAAATCTAGCAGTATTCCAATGGTAATTGAAATTTTAATTTTGATTATTTTTTACCTCTATAGCTGATAAAGTTAAATTTTAGTGCCTCTGACTTAGCCAAATTAATTTTATAGCCGAAAGCGAGCCAAACCCAGCAAGCTCTTCTTTTAAATTGGGATGAGAAGTCAGAGGATTTGAGTGTCAGAATAATATCATCGGCAAACAAAGATAATTTGAAATTTTCCTGTCCAATCTAAATACCCTGAATATTGGTGTTCTTATTTTAATTGCAAGTGGCTCAATTTGTTAACGCAAAAAGTAGAGGAGATAATGGCAACCCTGCCTAGTGCCATTCCTGATTCTAATTTTGTTTAACTCCATACCTGGCATTTTTAAAGAAGCTGTTGGGGCGTCATATAGGACCTGGACCCCCTTTAAAAATGGATCTGAAAAACCAAACTCTTGCATAGTTCTGTCCAGGATATCCCATTTAATTCTTTCAGATGCTTTTTCGGTGTCTACGCTCCGTTACATCGCTTTGGGTTTAGAAGACTGTACAGGCATACCCCGCATTAACGTACGCAATGGGACCGGAGCATGTATGTAAAGCGAAAATGTACTTAAAGTGAAGCACTACCTTTTTCCCACTTATCGATGCATGTACTGTATTGCAATCGTCATGTACGTGCATAACTGATGTAAATAAGGCATTTGTAACAGGCTCTATAGTCTCCCCGCTTGCGCACAGCTTCGGTATAGGTAGGGAGCCGGTATTGCTGTTCAGGACGTGCTTACTGGCGCATACGTGAGCTGCCGTTTGACTATTGAGCGAGATGTACTTACTCGCGAGTGTACTTAAAGTGAGTGTCCTTAAAGCGGGGTATGCCTGTATATAGTCTATTATATTAATAATCTTACGGATATTGTCCGAGGCTTGACCCTTGCTTATAAAACCTGCTTGATCATTATGTATTAGACGGGGAAGAATTGGATTTAATCAATTCGCCAATATTTAGCTTTAAAATTTTAAATCTGTGTTAAGAAGTGAAATTGGCCTGTAACTTGCGTAACTCCATTGAGTCTTTCCATCTTTAGGTATCACTACTATATTTGCTTTTGACATTTGCATGGGAATCTGGGAACCCGATAACCTATTGAACATATCTAAAAGATGTGGTCCTAAAATGCCCCAATATTGTTTATAGTATAAATTTGAAAAACGTCCGGGCCTGGGACATTTGAGGGTTTCAAATCTTTAATAACCTCTCTTAACTCTGAAATATTTATTTTAGCATTGAGACCCTCCAATTCTTGCTCAGACAACTTTGGAAACTCGCAAGCCTGAAGCCAGCTTTCTATTTGCTCACTGGATGTTTTGTTATAGTTGGAGTCTGAATCCAGATTATACAAATTATAATATTTAGAAAATTCCTCGGCAGTTTGGATAGGGTTGTGTGACCTCCCCGTTACCCTGACTTATCGCTGAGACTTGCGTTTTAGATTCAACTCCTCTTGGCTTTCTTGTGAGCAGCTTGTCTGCTTTATTACCCTTATCACTATAGGTCTGACGAGTCCACTTTAATGCTTTCTCTGTGTCTTCCAATCTTAGTTTTATGTAATTCCTCGCTGGTCTGGCAAAGAAGCGTATAAATCTTCCTGCATGGGCGTATTTTATGTTCCTGTTCTAGTTCAATTATTTTTGCTGTAATTTTTCTCTGATTTAAGATTTTCAAATTCTTTTCCTATGTGAAGCCATTGAGATAAATTGGCCTCTAATAGAGGCTTTATGGGCTTCCCAAAGAGTGGGTCGGGCTTTCGACTGAACCTTTTATTTAACTTAAAATAATCTACCAATAAATTCCCTATCTGCTTCTTGATCCCCATCTGATTCAAAAGTGACTCGTTTAGATGCCATTGGAAAACCTTGGACCTAATAAAAGGGGGTTTCAGGACCATTTCCATGGGGCATGGTCTGACCATGCTATAGGGCCTACATTTCTCTTGGCGACCTGATCCAAGATATTCGCAGAGACAAATATATAATCAATTCTTGTATAAATAGCGTGGGTGGAGAATGAAATGTATAATCTCTGTTTTTTAATCTTCATATGCTAAGCGTCCTCAAGTATAAATTCTTTTATAAGTTTCCAAAAATATTTTGATTTGTTAAATACATCATTCGCTATCTTTTGTCTTGGTGACGAGAACCTGTCCAAATTGGGGTTCAGGGTCATATTGACTCAATGTCTTCTAAAACTGATTTCAGGAATTCAATTTGTTGATTGTTTGGAGCATATATGTTAACTAAAGTTACTCTAATCCCTGACAGGAGACCCCTCACCATTATAAATCTACCCTCCTTATCCCTTTTAATTTCTTCCATTTGAAATGGGACATCATGTTTTTACAGAATAGCTACTCTTTTCTTCATGGAAAAAGAATAATAATAAGCAAGCGGGTTAGTACCTCAAAGTGTTAGGGGGCTCCTGGTTGTTAATGAGTTTCCTGAACGAATAAAATGTCTGCCTGCATCTTCTTAAATTCTCTCAGAGCTAGTCTCCTGTTTTTTAATTCGATTTTAGTCCCTTTACATTTAAAGAGACAACTTTTTATGGGTAGTTGATTAGTCAAAAATTACAAATTAAAACTCTCTCTCTACTTATCATGATAAGTGGGATGGAGTGCGGGTGTGTCGGTGTCGTTACCTGATCCTGATGACTTATTACTATCCATTTTAAGGGAGGGGAGTCACGTCCTCCTTGATGATCTGTGGTGGTACTGGGGGGGTGTCGCAACTTGGAGGGGAGAAAAAAGTTAGGGGAGACAGAACAGAAAAAAACAACAACACAGAAGGAATGGACCTACTGTCCATCCCAGAACATTTTAATTAATGGTCCTACACTGGACCAAAATAAAGGGCTAGAAAAAACCCAAATAGGGAGGGGATGGGGGATAGGGCACGGGACCTCCGAATGGACTCCTTCACACTCATACCTCCAAAACTTCTTATCTAAATTCCTTTCCCTTTTTATACAAAAAAATATTTGCCGTCAAAACTAAAAAACATAAACCTCCAATTCTAAATAATGTCACCTTTCCTGAAGAGTATGCAACCTTTATAGTTATAATAAAGGGGGTGCAGATTGGGACCTTAATTTTTACCCCCCGCAAAATCAATAGGATCAGTCCACCTACAAAAATTAAGCAAATCAACAGAGACTATTAGAAGGTCTCTTCTCTTTAGTTAAAATATTAAAATCACGGAGGAAAAAAGTTCGCCGCAGTCCATAAACTTTGGTTCGCCAACCTCATCCTCCAACTGATCAGGTTTTAACTGTGAAGACAGGACTTTTTGCTCCCTCATGTCGGTAGGCGGATTCGGAGACTTCCGATCGGGCACCTTTTTCAGTCTGTTGTGAGGCTTCCAGCGGGCTCTCGGGGATGCTATGATTTCAGTCGGCGTTTCGTGTAGACCAAGGGTTTCTAGAAAATTCTCAGCTTCTTCTGGGAATCTCAACGAAATTGCCTCCCGTCTTTGTTTACAACTAGATGGAATGGGAAGGCCCATCTATAGCGGATATCGTTATCTCTGAGGACCACGGTGACTGGACGGAGGCTTCTTCTTGAGATTGTAGATCTGGAAAGATCCTGAAAAATCTGAGTCCTGGAATTTTCAAAGTCCCAATATTCTTGATTCCTGCAACCTCTTAATATTTTCTCCTTAGTGGTGTAATTTTACTATTGCATCCCTGCTTTTGCGAGGGTCCACAAATCTTGGACCTAAAGCTTGATGTGCTCTGTCCATATGCAGGTCACTATTTGGGTAAATATTTTTGTTAGATAAGGGTGCAATACATACAGATCAATTGTTTCCGGGATGTTCCTTACTCTGAGATTTTGCCTTCTTTCCCGATTTTCCAGATCATCAACGTTATCTTTTAGGCTCCTGATTTCGTCGTTAAGTCTAAATAACTCGTCTTCCATTGAACCCTGACCCTGCAGAGATTCTTCGAATTTATTGTTCTTGCTCAAAGTTGTCCCCTAGTGTTGAGCCTTTTCTAGTAGTTCTTGCGCGTGCACCATATTGAATCTCGACAACCGGAGAAGTCGTTTTCTTTAAATAACGGGACACCGATGGGGTCTGCGGCTTCTTATCCTTCCTGAGCTGCATCCATGGAGGTTCCGTTGGCGGGGGGAGGACTTTACAAGTAGGTTTATCCGGTTTGGAGGGCTAAAACATATGTATTTTGTAGCAGAGTCCACAGAGCTATCTCGGTGGGCTCCCATCCTCCTCAATGCTGCATGCGCTCCCCTGCCGATGTATTCTTAAAGTAAATGTTGCCTGCCAATGTTGAAGCTTATTTTTGTTACATGCTCTCTTTATGATTGACAACACTGAAGGCATGTTAAAGCTGCAGTCATGACAGTGATATAATTAATGGGAAAAATCTATGTTATTACTTAAAAATCATACATATTTTCACTATTATAACTCGTTTTGTTCCTGTAGTAACCATATGGTTTTTTTTTTTTAAAGGTTTTGCAATCTTTATTGAATCTTTTGTGATCAGGCTATGTTTGGAACATACATTTCATGGGTGTATGAGTAACCCTTTATTTCAGAGTTTCTTACCCCTCAACCTAAGGCTGTGGCCCCGCTAGCGCTGAGCGCGCTGGCGCTCAAAGCATGCGTGGCGGGTGTCCTGTGCCTGCTCGCGTGCGGGGGGAGGGGACGGGCGGCATTGCCGAATATTGAGCGAGCGGGAAAGTATAACATTTTTATTTACCTAAGTGCATCGCGTTTGTGCACGCGCATACCCGCGTGAGCGGGGACTTGCGCATATGTATGTATGTCACCTCGCAATGCACCGCCCGCTCATCGTGCTCAGTGCTAGCGGGGCCGCAGCCTAAGCTAGACCAGATTTTTGGAATAGCCAATGAATTACAGAGGACATGGGTATGCGCTTATACTGTATGTGGATGTGTGGTTGGTCCCACAAGTAGAAACACAGACTTAGTTATTCAATTTCTTCATATTGAGAAGTAACCTTGATACGGTTAGTAGCCAGTTAGCGTAAAAAGGGTCTGATAATACAAGGATTGCGTGTTGCTGCTAAAAACTATTTGTTGGTCACAGGGCACAGAATATTAAAGCACTTTCACTTTAAGCATGGTTATATATTTTTGGAATCCAATAACACTGGGAGTTTAAAGAATGTAATCTTGTCTGTTATATACATTATCATTGTCCTTTTAAAGTATCTTGGTATTACTCTGAAGAGGGCTTCGTTTTAAAGGTGCAGTTTCTCCCTATAACCTATTTTGAAAGTGAACTCTATGTGATGTCCTAAACAGGTTAACGATCTTAAAGTAAAATTCTGAAGCCGTTTTAGATTGTGTTTTAAAACGGTGACGGCACTGAGCAGTTTTCTGGGCAAACTACAAAGGATAGTATCACAAAGAAAGGTAAGGTTCTTTGAGGTCATCTAATGTCGCTAATGATAATTTTTTTTTTAAAAAGCACTACTTGGCACATTCATGTCTCAGCCACGTCCTTTAGCCATTTGAGAGGGGTCATGGTGTTTTGGTCCCACGGCCCCTGCAGCAAAATGTGGTCACGTGACCTCTTGCAATAGCAGTCATTTGACCGCTGTGGCCATTTTCTGGAAAATAGAAGTTGAACCCTCCTCCCTGGGTTTTTATTTTTGTACTTGTTTTTTACTTGTTAGATCGTGTCCTGCACTCCATGGGAACGCAGGACACAATCTTACCTGTAAAAAACACCCTTTGAGCATTACGCAGTCATTGTGTCATGGGGCCCCCAGAGTGCCAGTCCCCATGACGTAGTGACTACGTCTTTGGGCACTGAAAGGGTTAAGTGGGTCCATGCTCAAACAGCATACAGTACTTCCACTGCAGCCAGTGATTCTGGGTAATGGCATGCAAATTACTTTCTGCTGCTCATCCATTTTACCGATCTAAGCGCTTCTTGGCAGCCATCATAAGTTAGGTTATTGGGTTTTTTTCCCCCCCCGGAATTAAATACTTTGGTTAATTTTTTTTTTTATATATATATAAAAACCCTAATGAATCTCTTGGATAACAGCCTTTCCTGACGACATTTCACCCAGCTATGAGTTTAGCCCTGTATACTAGGATGCTGGTCAGTTGAGGTCTGGACTTTTTTGACTTGTGGATAGATTGGTGTCATGATGGGGGTATGAGAGGTTAATGGGATCGGTGTATATGTTGATCTGCATCCCCCTGCTTCAGCAGAATGGCCCCAGGTCGTAGATGTATTTCCCCAGCAGTCTGTGTTATATTACTATATGTGTATAAATCATGTTGAGGGGGAAAGGGTTAACCATATTGTGTATATGTGGATCTGCATTTCCCCGCTTCAGCCAAATTGTCCCAGGTCTTAGATGTATTTCCCCAGCAGTACTGTGTGTTATTGTATATATCCTGTTATCATTATATGGATATGAGGGGTTAATGGGATCTGTGTATATGTTGATCTGCATTCCCCCACTTCAGCAGAATTAATTGCTATGTTATGTATTAACATGGAGAGAGGGGTTAACTGTGTAGTTGTCATAATGTTAACCCCATAGAACCATATCTCTGTATCTGTGCTACAAGGCTGAAATTTAGATATGCTTTCCCATGCAACGAACACAGATTGCATACATATTGTTAATCTGATTTAATATATGGGAAATATAGTTATGAGTTATCGCTGTTTTTACTATAACTTTGGATAGGTTTGGAAGCTTGCCAAATGGCCGCTTTGATATGTAATTGTACAATCAAAGGAGGCTACTTGAGAGGCTTTGTTGTGGAGAAGTTCCTCAGAGGTGTGAGAACTTGTACATCAATGTAGGTGACTCGCCTCATTGCATATGCAGCCAGATCTCACAGATGGGTACTAACCATTGTGACCTGTCAAACGTAACACCCTACATGAAAGACCCCTGCCCAATAAGCATTTTTGCTAGACAGGATGGCAACAAAGGCATCATGTCAAAGTTTTTTATAAATGGGCTGGCCAAGTAGCTACAGGGGAGGGTTGTATTAATGAGGGGCTGGGTAAACCCGGTTTCTCGCGTTACCTGGCAACCTGTGATTCGGACAAGATAATTGTTCACCAATAACTGAACTGCCATGTTAGGAATGGGAGGCATGCATCTATATAGTTGCTTGCACCCCTTATTCCTGGGCTTGCCGTGCTTGTTGTGACCTATAACTAAGGAGCTGCTATTCGGCTGAATATCTCCTTGTCCAACCCCAGTAAGTGTAAATATTTCTGTAGAAAAGGGGAAATGTCCTCGGGCGCGTCACTCTGCTCCCAGCTCCACGACGTATGTTACGTGAAAAATAGAAGAGAAAGGGGAGGGCCACAATAAAAAACAACTCCAAGTTATACACACTTCTTATTTTTAGAGTGGGAAGGGAGGGGTGGTAGGGGAAAACAGGGGAAGAATGATATTGAACACACTTTTAGGGTAGAGACACACTCACATGGAATTTCTAATATCATGAGCTGGTATTCTCGCCTCAGCATGTAATGACATAGGTTGTAGATGAGGAAGTGCCCTCTGGTATCTTCCTTGACAAAAAATAAAAGGGAAAAACAAAATAGTGTAATACAATTTAATTAGACAATGGGTGCATGAGATTTAAAACTTACAAGCGACCGATATTTTCAAGCATAGAAAGGAGATGTCGCCGGGCTCCACAGTATATCCCTCTCTGGGTTGCAGTGTTGCTTCTCGGCTGATCCCTGCTGGCAGAAGGTCTTTGTATCTGTATATGGGGATAATTCTGGCTGCAGTATGGATACTTAAGGCCCGTGCACAGGCTATGTTCTCCTCCGGCCGCCTATCTCCTCCACAGATGTAGTCTTCAGCTTCGTTACTCCGTTGCGCGTGCGCATGCGCAGACGGCTAGATGCTGGGCCAGGATACAGGGAAAGAAAACTCCTCGCTACGGTGGCTTGGAAGGACCAAAAAACGTCAGACGCGTTTCGCCAATGCTTCCTCAGTGACGTCACGGGCCTTAAGTATCCATACTGCAGCCAGAATTATCCCCATATACAGATACAAAGACCTTCTGCCAGCAGGGATCAGCCGAGAAGCAACACTGCAACCCAGAGAGGGATATACTGTGGAGCCCGGCGACATCTCCTTTCTATGCTTGAAAATATCGGTCGCTTGTAAGTTTTAAATCTCATGCACCCATTGTCTAATTAAATTGTATTACACTATTTTGTTTTTCCCTTTTATTTTTTGTCAAGGAAGATACCAGAGGGCACTTCCTCATCTACAACCTATGTCATTACATGCTGAGGCGAGAATACCAGCTCATGATATTAGAAATTCCATGTGAGTGTGTCTCTACCCTAAAAGTGTGTTCAATATCATTCTTCCCCTGTTTTCCCCTACCACCCCTCCCTTCCCACTCTAAAAATAAGTAGTGTGTATAACTTGGAGTTGTTTTTTATTGTGGCCCTCCCCTTTCTCTTCTATTTTTCACGTAACATACGTCGTGGAGCTGGGAGCAGAGTGACGCGCCCGAGGACATTTCCCCTTTTCTACCCATACTCATACAGAGGTTGGTGAATAACCTCTGAAAGACTCAGGCAGCGGAATCATTCTGTGGAAAGGACTGAAGCCATACCTTGAATAGTAGGCAAAAAACTTTTTTGGCGCGAATTTTCTCTTTTTTTAAATATTTCTGTAATGTTATTTGCTTGATGTATTGTCTGTTCTGCTCATAGGAAATAAACTCATTCAGTTTACTATATCCTAGTCTTGTTCAATCTGGCCCGGTTATTAGATATACTGTCTGTTCTCTCGTGACAATTGGTATTAGGACTTTTGTTTAATATAATTGAAGGACTTGTATACTTAATTGCTCTCGTACCCCCCCCTTTTTTTTCTCTTCTATTTTTTGCAGCCCACCACATATAATACAATTTAATAAATAAATAAAAATGTAAATAAAAAACGGACACCCGACTTTATAGTATTGTGAAGAAATGTATGAAGAAAAATAAACGTACACGGGGAACTGCGCACCCCCCTAACTCACTCCCCCCCCCCCTTCGTGTCTGCCTAGGGCACAAATCACTCCAGCTAGTGGCACACACCCATGATGGACGCGGCTTAAGATATTTTTGCAACAATAATTATCCCTTACTCTGTGTTTTATGCATATGCTGAACAGCAGTGGTCTTTATACTGATTCACGTAGGTCCTCATTAGTAACGTTGCAAAATTATGACTGAGTCATTTATAACAACACCACTAATTGTATTTATTTGCAAATAATTTTCCATAAACCTTCCATCTAACAATTTTCTCACCAAAGTATAACAATGAATGGGCAAAAGCTTTAGCAAAGTTCAATACATATCAAATCTATGCTGTTCCTTTCACAAACACTTTAAGTCCCAGTTAATTTATCCTGATCTACTTGACCAAAATCCATGTTGTCTTTGTGAAAAGGCCATTTTCTGCTTAAAAAAACTGATGTATCTTATTTTGTAGTAGACAAATAATATTAATTTGTAATGGTAAAAGATTTTACTTTATATCCCAGGTGCTGTTTACCAATCTATATAATTTCTATCCGTTTTAAAATAACTGTTGTGATATGCTTTTTATTTCTAGTTCTGGGATATTCTGAAAAACTCAATCTATGTGTTCAGCTCTGGGAACTCTTCCTGGTTTCTTCAGGGCATTTAAATCGCTGTCCAATAGGAAGCCGCAGCTGATATTACAGCTTCTTATTAGTCAGATATTTTGTGCATGATTTTGTTTAAACTGGTAACCGTGCTGATTTAAGTATCTTTGGGGGAGGGGACAGAACTGGTCAACAAAATTTTGGCTCCAAAAAATTCTAGTTGGCTCCTAAGTTTAAAAAAAAAAAAAAAAAAAGTGTCCACACCTCTTTTAACAGATATTGTTTTGTGTTGTAATATTTATTCATTGCCTACATTTGAATGTCATGAAACTTTTGCTCCCCAATTTATTTGCTCTCCAACGTGCATTGTGACCAAATATTTGTCTCCACTCTCATGGCATTGGAACACTAATTTTGTGACCCAACAAGGCATATGCTAATTTAGAAGGAAGAGTAATTTCCCCTGGATTCATCAAAGTGTTATCTTCTGTATCATACCCAAATCGGCGATATCTGCCACTGACTTTAATGGCAGATATCGTCAATTCGGGCGCGATACAGCAGATTGTGCTTTGACTCCGGGGAATTATCATCTTGGTGATTTCCCAGCATAAATGTGTCTCTTTTTCCAGCAAAACAACCTGATCTTGTCCGTATTCTGTAACTCTGAAACCATCTATTTGAAACTTGGGGTAAAATTTATTTTTATCATTTAACAAAATGTAGAAATAATGACTTAAATAATTTGGGAATAAATTTGGTCAGTGTGTTCTTGTCTCTATGTATTCTACTTCAATCAAAAATCCTCTGTGCTCAGTTTGGCAGGATTTTTGGTGTCGTCTTCTGTGCCCAATTGCCCACCTCTTGAAATCTATGTAGCCCTTATATATGTAATGCAAAAGATGGCAATCAGTTCATAGTTCGTTTAATTTTACAACATGAGTATGGATAAAAATATATATATATTTTAATTTCTAGTGTTGATGTAGTGGAACCATCATTTTTAAAAGGCTCTAATGTGAAAGGGGGGTGTTTGTTCCCAGTGAGTTGAGTGACTTCATTGCTTTTCTTTGCAAGAAATGTTTGACAGTTCTTGCTGTACACTCTTAGGCTAAGGCCCCGCTCCCAGAGTCAGCGCACCTGCGCTGCTGACAGGCGGTGCGCTGAGATACACAGACCGCGATCTGCGGTCTGTAGGGTGCGGGAGCCGGAGCGGGAGGTGGGAGGTTTGATCGGGAGGTGGGCGGGAGGTGGGCGGTTTGACAGGGAGGGGGGGCGTGGCTTGAGCGGAGGGACCCGCTACTCTCCCCCCCCTCCCTCCACGGACTCGGGCTGGAGCTGGAAGGTAAGTTTAAACACACACACGCAGGCACTCATTCATACACGCGCACACACACACACAGGCAGGCACTCACGCACTCATACACACACACACGCGCGCACACACAGGCAGGCACTCACGCACTCATACACACACACACGGGCGCACACACAGGCAGGCACTCACGCACTCATACACACACACACGGGCGCACACACAGGCAGGCACTCACGCACTCATACACACACACACACACACAGACAGAGGCAGGCACTCGGGCACACACACACACAGACAGGCACTCACGCACTCAGACACATACACACACAGACAGGCACGCACTCAGACACACACACAGAGAAAGGCACTCACCTGCTTTCACTCCACACTCCTCCCCGCTCCCCGAAGCCTCTCCTCCTCCCGAAGCCTCCCCTCCCCATTGGCTCACAGCCACACACGTCACGCGTCAAAGCTAGAAAACACCATTCTCTGGTGTCTCCAGCGGCTGACGCGCGACAGCGTGTAGTCAGCTGTGCAGCCAGTGGGGACCGGGACCGGCTCGCGAGGATTCCCCTGCTGGTGGGGAACTCGCGACATTGCCGCCCGCGCCAACGAGCGCAGCGGGACCGAGGCCTTATACATATACATCCGCTTTGCATGTGCTGTTTTGTAAGAGCAAATGTATCACCTCTTGGATTGAATAAATATGTCGGTGTTTGTGTACTTGTTTATGTGTCAACTGAAAAAACAAAGTAAGATCACCAAGATGGATGCAAGCAGATTTGTAATGTATATTGCAGAAAAATAAATTAAAATAAGGATGAAGGACCTTCTGCACTTGGTCAGTCATACCTAAAATACCAGGCTAATAGAGAGCCACAGTTCTTTCGATTTGTACCTCCTTTTTTAAAAATTTTTTTTTTTTTTTTTAATGGACATTTACAGTAATAGATATAACCTTCAACAAGCTTTATTTATTATTATTTTTTTTTAATATACATTCCATAGGGATTTTTCTCTCTTTAATTTGGTTCAATGTAGAAATATTTACTTGAAGTGTACATGGCTGTACTTGAATAAATGGTTTTACAGCCTAGATCAGGCCTCTTCAACCGGTTACCTAAAGGGGCTGAATCAGAAAATAAAGCATAAAAAGGCAACAAGAGTATCCTAATATAATTAAAGATACATTGAAATTCTTAGAAATGCTTGCAAAATGTTTATATTTGTAAACATCTGTACGATGTATATGTACATTACCTTACAAGTAAGTTTTACTGCGAACAAAATTGTGCTTGGCTGCCTGAGCAAACGCAGTGAAATTAGAAGACGACCGTCCAAGGACCACTTCAATACCACCCTGTCTTATTTGTATCACAACCTGCATCGAATCTGCTTTTCTCCCGGACAAATACAGCTACTAGAACATTAAACTACAGTACTTGCATGTCCAAGCCATGCGATAGCGTAAAAAAAGTTTGCATATTGTCCGAAATGTCACAGCCAGGATTTTCATCCTGGTAAATATGGGCTTTTGAAGGAGAGATTTCTTTCACTTTCCAAACAAAATCGCATTAAATAGGCATTTAATTGGGGCTAAAAGTGCATACAAATGAGATGTCAGAGCGTGGCAATTTTTTGGTCCTAGAAAGCCTTTCAAAATTGCCTTGAGGCAGCGCGCTCGCGTGTATATTTTCTTTAACTTTCAAAGGCTGATTTTTAAATAAAGATACAGTATTTTTGAAGGAACATGTACATAAATCTATTGATAAGCAGAGCTAAGTGAAAGTATAGTGGTTCTTCAATTGATTGACAATGAAGTGGTCTGTTATCTGGAAAGGTTTGAGAGCCCCCAATATAAACTACATTCACAAGATTTGTTCTTGGAAAAGCCCTTGAGTGTCAGAGCAAAGCAGAGAGACATGAGTGATTCATTCATGGTCACTTACCATGACTGGGTCAGTGGGTAAGAGCAAATATTGTGTCCACAATTACACTCGATCATATGTTCTGTGCTATAGAACTTATTTGATTTGTGTCCTACTCGATTTATATATTTAATGTTCTTGTCTTCTTGACTCATTTATCGCAGATAAAACGGCAGCATTCAATCCTAGGCAAGCATTTTACTCACAATTTGTAACTTAATCCAGATACATATCAAGCAGCACACATGGCTATAGTGATGCAAAAGGTTACCTTTATTGAAAAAGGAACATACCACACAGCAAGCGACGTTTCAGGCCCGTACACGTAATTAACTAGTCGAGAGTGCCTGAAAAAGGCAGAATTATGAAGGAGTTTCTTGAAAATGTAGTGTTGACCATATTTACTAAGCAATGCCCTCTCTGGCAGCAGAAGTGTTAACATGAGGACAACGGGTAGCCTCAAGGTCGGGATGATGGAGTACTTTTATTGAAAGGGGGCATGGAACACTATCCAGCTAAAATGGTCTTGGCAAATTTATATTTATTTATTTATAAAAAATATTTTACCAGGAAGTAATACATTGAGAGTTACCTCTCGTTTTCAAGTATGTCCTGGGCACAGAGTTAAGACAAATAATACATGGTTACAAATACAGTTACATAAATGAACAGGGTATACATTATATACAAGACATTGCATGCACAGTTAAAGAAAATATATGTTATGGGCGTATGTAACAGTTACAGACCAGATTAAAATGTGAGACAGCCTTAGATTTGAAAGAACTTAAACTGGTGGTGGATGTGAGAGTCTCTGGTAGGTTGTTCCAGTTTTGGGGTATGCAGACATGGGTAGGATAGAAGGCATACAAGTCTGAGATTGGTAATGTCATTTAGAGATTTTGTGACCAGTATGTATTTGTTATCCAATGAAGAGGAGAAAGCGCTGGGGCAATCGCAGTGAAAGGATAAAAAACATGCTTATTGAACGAGAATTAAAACTGGGCGTAGGAAAAAAACCTATCACAGGAATGAAAAAGATAAGTGATGTCACCACAATATATACTGAACCCCAATTACACCCCATTACCCATCTGCAGGAATATAGATAGGCAGCCCTAAACTTCGTCCGTTTTGCACCAAACGTGCACTTTGTCAAGGCATGTGGATGCTTACTGCCCTTCCGTAGGGTTGCATATCCTCCCAAGATGGCATGTTCCGCACACTCTGAACAATAAAATGATGATTAAAACTATACATACTACTATATACATAAAGCAGTTTAACACAGACCAGTATATATTTATAACTTTCTGGACAGAATTAAAAATACAATGGCATGACTTTATATATCTATAATCATTAACTGTAGGAACCTTCCTATATTTAAGGGAATTGTAAGAAAGGCTCAATCAGCATATATGTATTATATCCAAATACGGAGACTAACCTCTTATGTTATTAAGGTTAGCGACTGACCGGAAGTAGTAATAGAGGTTTATAGAAACTTAATTCAGATCATTCATATCATTAAAGCCCAAAGGGCCTAAAGCTGACATTCTATGAATCCACATGCATTCTCTCTGCAGGAGGCCAGGCGGTCCCCTCCTCTCCTGTCCTTTTCAACCCTGACCCTAAATCGTAATGGATTAGGGTCACTGTGTCACCTTGAATTGTTCTTCTAGATGGTTGATGCTCAACATCCTGCTCCTCACCTGTCTAACCGTTTTACTGACATCATATCACAATGACATCGTAAGGGAGAATTACCAACATTATCCTGCAGTTAAGAAAATGTCTTGTTTTGTATAATTTTTAAATTGGTGTTTTTTTAAGCTTTTTGTCTGAATAAGTTACGTGTCCCACAGCTATAATTACCCATAGGTTTGTGTCTTAGCCAGCACTTATTATTGGACGATCTAAATTAGCTACTTGGTTACATAGTAGATGAGGTTGAAAAAAGACATGCGTCCACCAAATTAAACCTATACTAAATTTAGACTGATACTTTATCCTATATTTGTACTTGCAGTATATTGATCCAGAGGAAAGCAAACATAAAACCCCAGTGAAATATCTAATGATATCTCATAAGGGGAAAAATAAATTCATTCTTGACTCCAAGAATTGGCAATCCGATTACTCCCTGGATCAACATCCTTCCCATGTTTACTTATTTGGTATATCCCTGTATACCTTCCCTTTCTAAAGATATCCAACCTTTTTTAACATATCTATTGTATCTGCCATCACAGTCTCCATGGGGAATGAATTCCACTTACACTCTTGTCTCTAATACTCAGACATCTTCTGAAAAAAGAAGATGGAAGTGGATCATTTTGTAAAATATGCTAATTAGAAATAATTATCTTCCTAATGTTGTCTGCCAAGGGAGAACAGTCAAGGACCAAATTAATTCTATCTTCCTGTAGTCTAAGATAAAACCACTATCTGTCTGCTAAGCCCTTTTAATGGCCTTATCAATTAACTTCGTATTATATCCCAGGCAAAAACCTCTGGTACACTTCTTGGGCTTGAATTTGAAACTTGGTTCTATTCGTTCGAGCAGTTGCAAAAACTGTACGTAATGTATTTCCATCCCTCACTGGTTTAGGTTGAAAATTGCCTTAATATAATAATGCATTAGTAGCTACTGATTTCCTATATGTTTGTCGACCAATTACCCCAGGGGTTCTCAACTCCAGTTCTCCCCCCAACGGTTCCAGGTTTTCAGTATTTCCCAGCTTCCTGGGCTGTTGGGGGGGGGGGGGTGGGGTGGAGGGAGGGAGAGGAGGAGAGTCTTGAGGACTAATTGAGAAACCCTGGATTATCCTGATGGTCTGCCTGAATTTTGAGATCTAAAAAAAAATAAAAAAAAATCTTTATGAGTTTAGTGAGGAAAGATGAATAGTTGTTGGAATTTCCTGCCATGATGGGTATTCCCATTGTTATAATCATTTACGATCAAATATAATAAACCTATATATTACAAACACAATGTGCCAATTGCTGTGGTAATGAAATAGTATGTTCTTCACATTTTTATAGTCTAATTGTACTTTAAAGTGAACCTTGTTTTAAAGGTGTAGTGCCTGAAGGATCAAAATGAATAATAGTGATGTGCATAAGGGGTTGCATCTGGATAATACAGAAACACGTAGATTTTACAAGGTGTAACGTTGGTTTGTACGTGTTTGATCTCCTCTACCCCAGTCCCTTCTGTGTAATGTTACTGTGTGCTATGCAGGGCCTGCCTGCAGCACCGCAGGTAAACTGATTGTCCCTGTCCTGTGAATGGAGCAACTACTTAATTTTCAAGCACCCCCCCCCCCCAGAATGTATGTATATCTTTAGTTTTATAGCGCCATCTACGCACATAGCAGTTCACAGCAGTAATACAGGTGACATCATAATATAACACATAATGGGAATAAGGCCGCGCTTATAGTGCCGGCGACGCAACGTTGCCCGAAAACAAATGCATTGTCGCCACCGCGGGCACTTATAGTAAGCGCGACGTGACGACGCGATTTTCTGAAGCCGGGAATATTTGATTTTTCAGCGGCTGTCGCCTCATGTGACAGCCCCATAACCAATCAACGCCCGGGTCGCCTGCGACGCCGCCGCAAAGCAAAATACAATTTTCGCTAACGGTGACGGGTGACGTCGCGGTCGCGGGCACTATATGCGCGGCCTAAGCGCTTGAGGCATAAAAGGAACATTAGGAAAAAGGAGTCTCTGCCCTGAAGAGATGGCAAACGAAGTGTTCCCTGTTGAAAATAAATTTTGTCTTACTTTACAAAGAAATCAAAACCGCTACCTGTTTGTTTTAAAGACAGCGTTAAATCTAGAGGATTGACACCTATTTTCTTTCGATATATCACATGTAATGATTAACATGGGAAGCTGAGACATGGGAGTGGTTTGATTTCCCTTAGCTGCTCCTTTTTGTGTGTGACCACTAAATACTGAACAGCAGTTTGTACAGGCAAAGCCCCCTATGTTCCCTCATTGTCTTAATTGACCCTCTAATATGGATAGAGATTGATAGTTGATTGTCAAGCACATCCCCCATCCTCATTCAGAGGCCAGATGAAAAGATAACTCTTAATTTCCTAAAAAACTAAGCAGACTAACTTTAAATCTGATTTATATTTGTTTAATTAACTTGAGTGTAAGAGTGTCTGCGGTACTATAATGCCCTTCCAGCAAATCACAATCGTGTTCATCCCTGAGCAATCCCATGATGGTTTTATCACTGCGGTGGAGTGGACGGAAGGGGAGGGTTATCCTTTTCTGAGCATGATTTCCTCAAGTAAATGAGCATAAAGCCATGATGTACAGTAATGGGTACGTAATAAAGACCTCCAGCCCTCTGGTCTCATCCTTTTATATTAAACAGTTGAGATTTTTTAATGTGTATTAACTGGGATTGCCCCTTTAAATTGCAGAAATGCTGATCTATCGAAAAATCGGTTGAACTGATCACTGTCAATGCTCAATATTTCATAAGAGGTAATAATTTTCTGCAAGTGTCCCGTACGGCACACCTATGAACACGTGAACTGCATATGGGACAAGGGTTAATACACAGCTCGCAAGATCTCCCCTTAATCAGTCCCATATACCATCTGTCATGAACAGCACACAAGTGAGCACGTGACTTAGATATGCAAACAGGGTTAATACACACGGCTACTCTAGTCTTTCTCCTCCACAAGGTACTTTCAATGAGTTAGTATTAACCCCTTACTCAATTGCAATCATGTCGATCCACCACCCAAGAAATATACAAAATATGTAATTAATTTATCTGCCTGGGTCACAGGTCCCTGTTTATAATAGAAGAAGCTATGCACAAAAATCTGTTGAAGAAAAATGTGTCCGAAGATGTAAATTACTCTCTACAGTGTGCAACAGTTCATTCAGAGCCCCAAAGCATCTCTTATTAAAAATGTTAATATATAAAAATACAGTGCTTGAATTATAGAAAAAGCATTACAAGAACATACAGTTACAATAAATGCAGAACAGTTTCTTTAAATAACAAGATAAAACATAAACCAGAAATCACTATATACAGTACGTTGTTACCATGTCATAGGTTTTCCCCCAGAGAGGTCGCTGGCAAAGAAATATGAAAATTCACGTATTTAATCCCAATTGCACCTCGGTGGAATTCTGATTTCATAACTCCAGGGCAAGCCCTATATACCAATATTTACCTATTGAAAACAACATAAGCCCACCCCTGTCGTAAATCTGCTAGGTTGATGGTTTTACAACTTTGTAAAAACAATCTCCTAAAAAAATGTTTAAATTCATGCCTCAGTATATAAACACACTCATAACTTCCTTTCTCTAATACTTAGACCCGTGAGTCCTATCAATCGATTCAGGCGATTATGCCGGATTTTACAAGACTAATTTTTACCTTCTCGCTCCTAAATTTGAGCGATAAATGGATATCAATCCTTGGCACCTCTTACCCATGTAGTGTGTGGTACGGTTTGATTTGACTTTATGCCACAATGCCGAATATCTACCTCTTTGTATGCAAAGTAGACGCCACATGATTCTCATTTTTAATTAAGTCCCCCTGTTAAGGTGTGAACTATCACCCCTTGTGCGTCACAGAGAGGGGGTGTCTCAGGAATGTTAGTTCTCTTTGAGGCTGACAGCTCAGGAGTCTGGTGATCGTCTCCAGCCTTCTAATTGTGTGTGTGTCACTTTTAGTGAGCCATAAGTGACGTTGCGAAAGAGATGGTCCATATATTGTAACTATCATTTTTAATTATTTAGGCCACAAATTCCCAAAGAAGGTCAGAATTTGTGTTTAGTAGGTAAGAAATGGTTATAGGGTGCTCAAACCCCAGGTAATTTCATCCAAAACAAATTGTAATCAGGCACTAACTCTGGAGATACCAGTGGGAGTGGGTAGGTGACATTAGACTTGTAAGTAACTCAACACTTAACTATGACAGTCTGAACCATAAAACCCACTCACGTCATCTCCAGGGGTGAGTACTGGCGTGCCAGCCACAGAAGATCCAGAATCCAGATGCAGCAAGTAGAAAAAACGAATGGCGCACAGCCAGGGAGTCAGGTGTAAAGCAGAAAAGTTACCTTTAATCAGTGCATGGTTGGAGACAAATACACCCCTTGGGGGACAAAAGCAGGAACCTCCTACGCGTTTCGGACCATCAGGTCCTTTATCAAGGAGTCTGGGGTGTGCAGGGATGAGGTGCATTATATACCTAGCTCTTAATGAGGTTAATTACAGAAAACTGTGTAAAATCGCGCCATACGCCTAGTGCGCATGCGCATGACGTCACACGGGGCGCCGATCCACCATCCCTAAGGATTATGGGTATGGACCGCCCCCTGCTGCCAAGGGGTGTATTTGTCTCCAACCATGCACTGAATAAAGGTAACTTTTTTGCTTTACACCTGACTCCCTGGCTGTGCGCCATTCGTTTTTTCTACAGAATTTGTGTTTAATTGGTTTTATTTGACTGATGCCTCTTTCACAACTTGCTGTTAATACTTGCAAAACAGACAACATTTGTAACAAATGTATTCCTACAAGCTCTGAACCCAACACCCACTATCTATATAAATATTTTTGTGTTAAAAGGAGTGCTATTGGGTGTGACCAAATGTACTGCATACAACAGAAAACAAAAAGCCCCAATGCAACATCGTAATGACAAAGTATACAGTTAAATACTTATTTGTTTGTCTTCTCATAAGTATGAGTCATTTAGTTAAACGCTTTGGCCAAAGCGTCATAAGCCTGCAGCCACACCAGGGCATGTCCCCTTTGCAGGTCCTAACATTAGGTGTGGCTGCAGGTTTATAACACTTTGGCCAAAGCGTTTAGCTAAACCAATATTTTTGAGCATACAAACCATTAAGTATTTAACTACCGTATTTCCTCTATTCTAAGACGCACCATCGATTGTAAGACGCACCATCGATTTGGCCCTTACAAATCGAGGAAAATTAGTTTTTCACCTACCATGTTTCAGGAGAGGTCCCATGTCAGTGGAGGAAGAAGCGGGTGGCGATAGCAGGAGAGGTCACACGCCTGCAGATGGTTGAAGATGGACAGCGTGCGGCGGGAGGACAGGTCCCAAGTCTGCAGGTGACTGAAGATAAGACAGTAGGTGGTTGGTGGCAGCAGCAGGAGATCATAATAGCAGGAGAACTCAGCAGGAGCAGAGCGGCATAGGGGAACGGCTGGGAAGGAGCACACTGTAACACAGGAAGTTGACCGGTGTCTGACTACCGGTTACAGTGTGCTCCTTCCCAGCCATTCCCCTATGCTGCTCTGCTCCTGCTCAGCTCTCCTGCTATTATGATCTCCTGCCGCCCCCACCGCATGCCCACCCGCTGTCTTATTATCTTCATTCACCTGCAGACTTGGAACCTGTCCTGCCGCCGCTGTCCATCTTCAACCATCTGCAGACGTGGGACCTCCCCTGCCGCCACCACCCACTTCATCCTCTGTTGACATGGGACCTCTCCTGAAACATGGTAGGTGAAAAGACGGGGTTAGTACTGTGGACACTTAAATTTTTTTTTTTTTAATACATCGATTCTAAGACGCACCTTGATTTCAGACATGTGAAAATAGGAAAAAAGGTGTGTCTTAGAATCGAGGAAATAGGGTATATATAGTTTGTAATTCGGATGTTGCATTGGGGTTTTTTGTTGTGTAACAAATGTATTAACCATGGAAACATCAATTCTTGATGCAGCTGTGACCCCTCAGATCATTCAGTTCCTGATCAGACTTTTTAAAATTCACCTCACTCTCACAATGTACTACGAATTAAATTCTGCTCATCTTTGCTATTACTTAATAGGTGCTTGTAATGTGTCACCAGGGTGGATATTTTTGGACACAAAATCCTTAGAAACTTTCCTTACATTCACTTGGTCTATCAAAAACATCTGTAGCTTTTGCAGATCATTGTTAGCTCATTCAGACTTCTCATTGTATCCACCAATATTTTCTTCCTCTCTGTTTCAAATTTCTGTCGTTCCTGTCAGTTGTACTTCTTTAAACGCACCTTTTGATGAAGTTTCCATGTGGAGCTCGTTCTCCATTGCACCTGGGCTGTCTTTCAGCTCTTCAAACCTATTATTCGTTTAATTAATATTCAAGTGTACCTGACTCAAAAGTATATCGGACTTCTGAAAAATTAGAGACCGACTCTTGAGCACCGACACAAAGTCCAAAAGAAAATGCAGCGTAATAACAAAATCAAAAGACTTCAATATTCCCTTGGCTTTGCAGGAATCATTATTCTTACCACAGGGAACACTCCAAGTGCGTTACCAATGAAACCCAGTTTACTCCTATAGCTGTCATGGTGATACTTTGTTTGCTACCCACGTAACTGCTTGCCATTTTTGTAGCATTTAGAGTTTTTCACTGAGTGTTTTTGCAGTTTCTCAAGTTGCTTCTGCTTTTTACTGGAATAGTTATATATTTTGAAAAGTGATGAATACACAATCGACTTCATCAATAAATGGTACATCTTTAACAGACTTTAAAACACATAATTGCAGCTTATGAGTGACACAATGCTCTGTTACTAGAGGCTTCACATCATTTTTTTGATACCTATCCATTAGCTGCACCGATCATTGAAGTAGCCCCATCAGTATGAAGGCATTCAAGCTGTTTCCCATTCCTGCAGTCTAAACCTAATTTTCTACGCTCACACTGAATGCTTTGAGAGAATCTGATGTTGTGCTATTGATAATAATGATTCTTTTATTGTTTATTTTTTTTAAGTATCTTGGATATATAATTACTACTTCAGTAGTAGACCTATCAGTTGAACCATGTAACATTATTGACCAGAAATCTGAATTCTTCAGATCTGCCACATCTTCACGTATGCTATTTGCAATGTGCTTCACAAACTCTTTACATTGCTCATGATTGGTATAATCCTCTTGCACTTCAACATTTAATTAATTTTATGCCAAATCTATTAAGACTCCCATATTACTGGATGGCTTGAGATATACATATATATATATATATATACATCCCACAGAGACCCTTGTCCATGCCTCAATAAATGCCTCAATGAAAAATGAAGCGTAGACTCTGAAAAGGGCTTGTGATGTCTATGAACTTCAAGGCACCAAACTGTAGAGCATTCGGGCAGTGTGGATGTCGCTCACTGCTGGAGCCTCAAAACAAACACCCCAAAATGCCTTGCAGTGTGTCCGGCTGCATGCTCTATGGCGCTGCTGGGCATGTGCAGGCAGCGTGGCTGTCTCTCACAGCTGGAGCCTTAAATCAAATGCCCCAGAATGCTTTGCAAAGTGTCGGGCCACATGCTTTAATGCGCCAAACAGCCTTTAGGAGCATGTTCGGTCATGTCACAAGGCATTGTAGGGTGTTTCATTTGAGGCTCTGGCGGTTAGGGACAATCACTCGCTGTTAAATCCTCACTCATCTTCCCTTAATTTCCACTCGTCCCAGACAAGAGTCCGAGTGTTTTTTTTTCCAGCCCTGAACATTACAATATTAACATACCTTAGTACAGTAAGTATGGAGGGCTAAGTTCCATGTAGTTTCCAATCTAAAAAGAAAATTTAGTATTTGAAAATAGAAGTTTGTCTAGTGTTCAAACACAGAAATATAGTATTTGAGGGCAGATAAGAACCATTCGGGCCATCTTGTCTACCCATTTCCCTGTCCTTTGTAAAACCTCAGGCCCTATTTGATCCTTGGCTTTCTTTAATATTTAGGATGGCTTTCTGACTACTCCGTGCATTTTTTGCATTCCCTTACTGTATTAGTCTCTACAACCTCTGTTGGGAGACTATTCCACAAATCCATTTCACCCAAGTCTCCCGCTAAAGCTTCAGAGCATGACCTGTTTTGTAGCACTTCTCACTGAAATATGCTTTCCTTCTGAACGTAGTTAAAACCCTTTATATAATTGCATTTCTGTCATATTCCAACTCTACCTTCTCTCCTCCAAGATGTACATGATGGCAGTCCTTTAGTTTTCCCTGATAAGTTGTATGATGTAGACTGGCGGGGCGCGGGCGGTTGCAGAGGTCCCGCGCTCTTCCCCAAGGCATTTAAATTAAATGCCGGGGGATCGTGTGAGGCCTCTGCAACATCAATTTACCTTGATTCAGAAGGCTGCTGTGACGGGTCACTGCGGGGTCACGTGGTGTGACATCACGTGACCCCCGCGCTGTCATTTGATGCCGGCACAAGTGGTGAGGGGGGCGCGAGCATGGGGGGGGAGGAGAAGGCAAGGGGGGCCCAACTTTAATAGTTTGCGCACCCCTGATGTAAACCATTGTAACCTGAGGTAACCTGAGGACAACATGGTCTTTTTCCTGCTTATTCTTTTGATAATGTGGGGTGCATAAATCAGATTACAGCAGGGCCCCCCTTCTCGGCACTCCGCTTTTTCGGCGATACGGCGGTGCCGAGAAGGGGGCCGCCATGTCGCCATCATGTCCGCGCATGCGCAGAAGGGGCCGGCCAGGGGTCGCGCATACGCGGAATGGAGGGGTTTCCTTCTGTCGCGCATGCGCAGAACGGCGTATTGCCGGTCTGCGCATGCGCACCTAACGAAAATCGCCAGTTCCACTTTACGGCGATTTTTGCTTTACGGCGGGTCCTCAGAACGGAACCCGCCGTATTAGTGAGGCCCTCCTGTACATTCGTATTGTGGTGGGGGGAAATGAGACCATTAAACTCTCCTCATTCTGATGGTGCGTTGTTTGCGAAAACAAAGGGAACTTTTCACACTTTAAAAAAAATGATCTCTGGATACTCCTACTGTACTTGTCCTGTTCATTTTTCTTCATATTTGACCATTTTTTTAAAAACTTTTTACTTTTACTGCCAGATAAGCCCACAATGTATATCACCTAGTTTTAAAGCAGCAATACTATATCTTCCCCTCTTTATCCCTTCTTATTTGTATATATAAAGCATGTGGCAATGTATAATTCTATATTCTTATCTAAGATGGCAGTCGTTTGGTGCTCCTGTTTATAAATGTGTACAAATCCTGCTTGTGTGACTAACATAATATCTGCTTCTGTCAGTGTACATTAACTTGGCAGCTACGATGTATTGTATTGTATGTCTTTATTTTTATAGCGCCATAAATGTACATAGCGCTTATGTATCCTTGTATTACCAAGGAAACATTATCCATTGTTACAGTTTGCAACTCAAACTGTTGGGAATATTGAGATCTAATTACTACAAACAGGAACGGATTTATTTAAAAAAACAAAAAAAAACCCCATACGATTTCACGTTTTGCTGCTTTAACCAATTAAACTATTTACTGCCAGTAATGTATTCTCTTCCTAAGTGGAACTGCAGCTGTAACCAGTTCTAACCACACACAGAATGCAGGATGCTTTCTCTGTGCCCTTCGGTACACATTTGTTGCTCAGTGTAAATATTAGTTTTTTGTTGCTGTAAGTATAATATAGACATGGAAGCCTCTTGTTACACACCTATTTACATTGTAATATCTAGCACGAGGAACTGGAGAAAGCAAATGGTTCAAACGGGTTCCACTTCAAGGGCAGGTCTGCCTAGGGAAGCGACAGTGAGGATGCAATTGAAACGGCAAGGTGGAGCATATTTCAGAGGGAGATGCTGATGGGTGGTAGGCTGATGGGTGGTAGGCTCAGGTAATGTTAGGAAGTCCTTCACGGAAAAGGCGGTGGGTGTGGATGTGTGGAATAGCTTACCAGCAGTGGTGGTAGAGACTAATAAAGTAAGGGAGTTCAAAAAAAGGCATCGGATAGACCTAAGGCTATCCTAAATATGAAAAAAGCCAGGGCTCAAATGGGGTCTGAAGTTTTTGCAACTGATAAGTACATGGGCAGACTAGGTGGGCCAAGCAGTTCTGATCCGTCAAATGCTATGTTTCAGAGCAGAGTCTGTATGATGACCCTTCAAACCGTTATTAATATTGAAGTCTCCGCAAATTAACACTTTGCCGACTGTAATTGATACTTGTATGTGTTAACTGATGTCCAAAACACAAGCTCTTGGATCGCTCAGTGGACAGGAATGCAATACTATTTCATTCAGTTGGTGTTTTCCAGGAGTGTTTATTTGTAAATGAACAGATTGCATTAAAGCCACAATCCTATCCAGTACTGATTTTTAATTTGTTTTTTTCATTTGGTGCCCGTGAGGGAGATCACAAACTACCAATATGGCCACAGGTTCACCTGATATTGACACTTTGAGCTGCCGGAGCAAGTTGTTGCCCTGTGGCCGTTTTGTGCCCGGGTTGCAGAATATCTGCCCGGTCGCCGGCACTTGGGAACAGGGGCTTCCCCGGATGTCGGTGACTACAGAGCAGTTTTCAAAGGAGTAATACATTTTTTTTTTTTAAAAAAAAGCCAAATTGGGTTGCTGTTGAATAATAAAGCAGCCGTTACAAAGTTGTAGTTATCAGACCAAAGAGATAAGAAGCAGGTGTTTATGTTGTTTTGTTTTATTTGTATTTAAGTATTTAGGATACTTTTTAAATATTGTTACATCACTATTTAAAAATAATAGTGTAGGAGTTAATGAAGTTTGTATTCTGGGTAAGAGTGTGTGTGTGTGTGTGTGTGTGTGTCTCTCTATAGATAGATAGATAGATATTAAATATCTATCTGACTGAGGTTTCTAAATTGGAACATTTTACCACTTTGCCTCCTGAATTATCATTGTTCCTGTTCATATTGTGACACTTTGGTTCTTGGCTTCAATGAAAGCATCATGATTACCTGGCAAGGACAGCAAAGGAAGTTATTGAAGGACTGACTGTGCTCCCGGAAAAGTAGTGGCCATAAGTCACATCTAAGGCCACGCCTATAGTAGCGGCGATGGCGTGCAGCGTGAAAACAAAGGCATGAAGTCCGTCGCGGTGCTAATAGTGGGCCCGACCGTGACGGTGCGGCGCAGCGCAGCAACATGGCGACCAAAATCGCTGATGTCAGTAGATTTTGTGTTGGTGTGCAGCCGGCGCGTCACGTGAAGCGGTTTAGCCAATAATGGCGAACCGCTCACGTGACTTCATGGGCCACGCCCCCTGTCAGCCCCCTGTCAACCCCCTGAGGTCTCCTGCACCAAAGTGCAACTATCACTATAGTGACGGCGATGTGTGGCGTCGCGCGCCCGTCACCGTTACTATAAGCGTAGCCTAAACAACATTAGATAAGGATTGTAAAAACCCTGCAAAGCATCAGTTTGTAGCAGAAATTTAAAGCGGCAATTCTTTCTGTTAAAAACAAACAAACAAAAAAAAAAATGAATGTAATCTGCTTCCTTGGCAAGATTGAGACTTCCTTAAGCGAGTTACTATTTCTGCAAAAAAACAAAACAAAAATAGCTTTCCAATTTTTTTCGTGTAATTCTATTCTTATCTGGCAATTATTTTTTTTCTCTGTGGCTAATGATGGCAGCACAATTTGTTTACACAAAACAAAAGGAACAAAACTGGGACTTGCGTGTTTGCATAAATAGAATGTAGCGTTGTTGCATCAAAAACCTGGTGTAGCGGAGGGAAGGTTTGAGAACCACTGACTTAACCTATTAAACATATCATGGTCATTGTTTCATGTTTTGTTCCATTTGAACTGCTTGCTTTAACCTCTTCAGTGCCGTTATAATATACCTGGAACGTCCAGCATGCCAGCGTCCCTATTTGACATACCAAGCCATGATCAATTGCTTGTTTTCCACTGGCTAATCAGAACGGTCAACTGCGCAGGCGGTCATGTGATGGCTACTAAAGTGTTCACATAACAGGCTGTGTCACTAGACACAACACTGAACTGATTAATAGATCGGTTGTTTGACAAAATATGAAAGGCAATAGTTAATTTTATTATTTAAATTAGATTGAAAGCTATAGTAATTAGTGCACATTCATGTTAGGGATGAGAGGTTTTCAGTTTTCTTGATAATTTCTTCGGCCTCACTTTTCCATGTCGGGATTTTCACATCTTGGAGTTGCAGGTAGAATGCTGATCTTGGAAGTAATGTTATCGGCATTGTAACATTATAACAGTTAAAAGAAGGCAATTATTCTTTTTTTTTTTCTGTTTTGCAGTTTATTTAAGCTAGAGCTGTTGTGTGAGATTCCCACTCAAGGAAATGAAGTCCTCATTCCCACTCCTCCTCTGCCACTTATGTTTGGTTCCACTTTGCATTATAAAACATTCATGTTATTACCATTTACTTGACAGATCTGATGGGCACAGTGTACTTGTGAGAAGTGCTTTGAATTGCTACTTTGCACAGTGATTCAAACTAGACTTAATTGAGGATGGTTATCACGCAGCTATTCTTTATAAAAGATGCAGTCCCTCCTAGGATTAAAGTAAATCAGTGGCAGTGCCATGTTTAAAAAGGTGTTGTTCCTCCTGCACATTCAGTATCTATTTTGTAAGGCAGGTGTGGCCAACTCCAGTCCTCAAGGCCCCCCAACATGTTGGGTTTTTAGGATATCCCTGCTTCAGCACATGTAGCTCAGTCTTTGAGGCGGGGTAGGCTTGAGGACTGGAGTTGAGAGCCCCTGTTGTAAGGGTTTCTTCACCATACAATACGCTGTCTGTTTTCTCCTCTCTTTTTATCTGCTCACTGATATTTATGTTGCTTTTTATTTTTCTAATCACAAAAAATGAGTTAAAGCTGAAGCACATGACTGCTAAGCCATTCCCACTGTGACATCTCTGTGACATCATTGGATATCATAGAGCCTAATCAGGAGTTTGGGATAATAACTGTTTCTGTTTTCTGTTCTGTTTTCGGGTGCTCGGGTTTGGCACATTGTGGATTGGGTAGACAGATAGTTGGGAGGGGATGGGATTGACCCGGCGGTCTTGGTACATGTTGACACCAACAACAAAGTTAAAGAAAGATGATGGCTCCAAAAAAATGATTTCAGGGATCTAGGCCAAAAGCTTGCGGCAAGGACCTCCAAGGTAGTATTTCCAGAAATACTACAAGTGCCATGCGCTATCGCAGGGAGAAAGTCAGAGATTTGTGAGGTTAATGCATGGCTAAAAAGTGGTGTAGGAAGGAGGGTTTGGGTTTTATGGAGCACTGGGGACTCCTTTTCTGAGAGGTGCCATCTTTATTCTAGGGACGGATTGCACCTCAATGAAGAGGGATCTTCTGTGCTAAGGGGGAGAATGTTAAAAAGGTTGGAGGAGATTTTAAACTAGGATGGAGGGGGGAGGGGAATGAAACAGATAAACTAAATAGAATAGATGAGGAAACAAGGGCTTATCGAGGTAGAATGGGGCAAGTGCGAGTTTGACAAGCAGCGAGACACCCATAGTAAATACAGATAATACTAGAACACTTCTAAAGACTAAACCAAGTTGGCGTAGAAAGGAAGGAGCAGATAAGATAATTGTACAGGCTAAAAAAAAAACTTAAATGCATGCTTGCTAATGCAAGAAGCCTGATGGATAAAATGGGGGAGCTTGAACTAATAGCTGCAAGGGTATGATATCATAGGCATTACTGAAACATGATGGGATGAAACTGATGACTGGGCAATTAATTTAGAGGGTTATTCCCTTTTTCGGAAGGATCGAGCAAATTGAAGAGGTGGAGTATGCTTATATGTTAAACCGGATCTAAAACGTATTATAAGAGAAGATGTTTATGAAGGGAATGATGAAAATGTAGAGACCTTGTGGATAGAAATTAGCAGTGGAGGTGAAAGTATAAAGAAAATGTTTGTAGGATATGCTATAAACCACAAAATATCTGTGAGATTGAGGAAGCTAAAATACTTTTGCAAATGGAGAAGGCATCAACACTAGGTCATGTTTGCATAATGGGTGCTTTTAATTATCCAGACATAGACTGGTGCAATGAGATTAGCATTACAACAAACGGAAATAGGTTTTTGGGAGTGCTTAAAGATAATTATATGACCCAAATTGTTGAAGAACCAACCAGGAGAGGGGCAATACTGGATTTGGTCATATCAAACAATGCAGAAGTAATAGCAAATATTCAAGTCCTGGAACATTTGGGTAGCAGTGATCATAACATGGTCTCATTTGAAATAAATTATCAAAAAATAGATTACTTGGGTTCAACAAAGACCTTAAACTTTAGAACGGCAGATTTTAATAAACTGAGGACTAATCTACAAGTAATACATTGGGATGATTTTGCAGGGAAAAATGTAGAAGATTAATGGGCAGTCTTTAAAATATTGTTAGAAAGGCACACTTATCAGTGTATACCCTTGGCTAATAAGTATAAAAGAAATAAGTCAAACAAAAAATAAACAGGTAGGGGAGGAAATGGAAAAGAGGCAGGGGTTTAGATTCTTTACATCAGAATTGTAAGGAAAGTAACAAAAATTGTAAAAGGGCAATCAAATTAGCAAAATGGATAATGAAGAAGGATTGCAATAGAAGGTAAGGTCAACCCTAAATAGTTCTTTAAGTACCTTGATAACAAAAAAATGAGAAAAGAAAATATAGGACCCTTTCAGTGTGAGATGGGCAGGCAGATTATTGGAGATAAGGAAAAAGCAGAGGTATTAAACAAATTCTTTGCCTCTGTGTTTACCAGGGAAGAATCAATTTCAATTGTAGTGCCGCAGGAGGAAGCCACAACCTCCATATTAATGAACAATTGGTTAACTGAGCAAGAAGTTCATTGGCGGCTTGAAAAAATTTAAGTAAATAAGGCACCTGGCCCCGATGGCATACTGTACATCCAAGAGTTCTCAAGGAGATAAGCTCAGTAATAGCAAAACCATTATATTTAATATTCAAGGACTCCATTTCCACAGGCTCAGTACCACAAGATTGGCGTAAAGATGTGGTGCCTATATTTAAAAAGGGAGCTAGATTACAACTGGGGAATTACAGACCTGTAAACCTGACTTCAATAGTGGGGAAACTACTTGAAGGTTTAATACGGAATAATATTCAGGAATACCTAAATAACAAAATTATTAGTAATAGTCAGCATGGATTTATGAAGGATAGATCAGGCCAAACTAACCTATTTGTTTCTTTGAGGAGGTAAGTAAGAATTTAGACCAGGGTAATGCAGTTGATGTGGTCTACTTAGATTTTACAAAGGCTTTTGATACGGTTCCACACGAGGTTGGTGTACAAAAGAAAGAAAATTGGACTCAATAAAATATATGCACCTCGATTGAAAACTGGTTGAAGGATAGACAACAGAGGGTTGTCATAAATTGAACTTTTTCAGGTTGGGCTAAGGCAGGGGAGCACAATCTTCTTATTTTTTTTTGCCCCCACTTCCCTGCTTATCTTGCTTCAGACATCCTGGCGTCATGACGTCACGTTGCCACGGCAACACGTCGTCATTTGACGCTGCATTGCCATGGCGACACGTGACCAGGAGCGTCTGAAACAAGGCAAGTCAAAGTTTACAGAGGTCCTGCAGCTCCCCCGGCATTAATTTAAATGTATTCGAGAAGCGTGTGGGAGCCTCTGTAAACCCTGCAGCGAGTCTCGCTCCCCCCACTTTGCGCACCGCTGGGCTAAAGTCATGAGTAGAGTACCTCAGGGATCGATACTGGGACCCGTGCTTTTTAACTTGATTATTAATTACATTGAGTTTGGCATGGAGAGCAAGGTCTCCATCTTTGCTGATGATACTAAATTGTGTAAGGTAGTAGAATCGGAGCAGGATGTAATTTCTCTCCAGAAGGACTTGGAGAGACTGGAAACATGGGCAGATAAATGGCAGATGAGGTTTAATACAGATAAATGTAAGGTTATGCATTTGGGAAGCAAGAATATACAGGCGACTTACAAATTAAATGGGGATAATTTGGGGGAATCCTTGATGGAGAAGGATTTAGGAGTGCTTGTATACAGCAGGCTTGGCAATAGTGCCCAAAGTCATGCAGTAGCTGCAAAGGCAAACAAGATCTTATCTTGCATTGCACTGGCGATGGACGGGAAGTAAACATAATTATGCCCCTTTACAAAGCGTTAGTAAGACCACACCTTGAATATGGAGTACAATTTTGGGCACCACTACTTTGAAAAGACATTATGGAACTTGAGAGAGTGCAGAGAAGAGCCACCAAATTAATAAAGGGGATGGACAATCTAACTTATGAGGAGAAGACAGCTAAATTAGATTTATTTACGTTAGAAAAGAGGCGTCTAAGAGGGGATATAACTATAAACAAATATATTCGGGGACAGTACAAGGAGCTTTCAAAAGAACTATTCATCTCAAGGTCATCCCTTAAGGTTGGAGGAAAGGAGAAAGCAACAAAGGAAAGGGTTCTTTACAGTAAGGGCAGTTAAAATGTGGAATTCATTACCCATGGAGACTGTGATGGCAAATACAATAGATTTGTTCAAAAAAAGGTTGAACATCTTTTTAGAAAGGAAAGGTATACAGGGATGTACCAAATAAGTAAACATGAGACGGATGTTGATCCAGGGAGTAATCTGATTGCTAATTCTTGGAGTCGGGAAGGAATATATTTTTCCCCTTATGAGATATCATTGGATGATATGACACTGGGTTTTTTTGTTTGCCTTCCTCTAGATCAATAAGGAACTATAGATATAGGATAAAGTATCTGTTGTCTAAATTTAGCATAGGTTGAACTTGATGGACGTACGTCTTTTTTCAACCTCGTCTATGTAACTTTTTGAAGACTGCATAGAAAGCAGCTCTGTGCTGCGGTGTAGCAACTTAGAATAAACAGCATAACATGCCGTGGGGACATGCTGCTACTGCTGATACTGGGTCTTTTTAGAAAAATATAAAAATTAAATATTCATCATAGCTGATTTTTAAGATGGGTCATTTTCTGGCCTAACTGCACCTCTTTAATAGGTTATACCTGAGTAATGTCTTCATAAACATTTTTTTTAAAGGGGCCGGTAAGTGTCTTCGGAACCAAGGGTCCCCAGAGCTCATTGTAATTCCTATTAAAAATAAATAAATAAAGGGTCGGGTGCGGGACTGGAGCGGGATCAGTCGTATGGGGGAGGGGTGGGGGGGGGGGGGGGCAGCTGCTGCTTTGAAGAAGCAAAGTTATTTAATATTTTCTCTGCTTATGTGGGGTTTCACCTTCAAATTAGCCTTTTAGCCATGCTATTTTGAAATACGAGGGGGTTGAATTATTCCACATCTGGACCCTTCTTTGTGATTGTTAAAGTGCATTGAGCAGCATCTTGCACAGGTAAGTGTGCTAAAGATTATTTTAGGAATAAGAAACACAGACAATGGAGTAATTCTTCAGCTGGTTTACTAATTAGCAGATGAGAGCCATACCACAAGATATGCTCACATAAAGGAGACAAAGGACATTCAAAACAGTTATAGTCTCCCAATTCAAGGGATTGTGATTGGATAGAGTAATATTACATCTATAATTTATGCTGGTATCTGATAGGAGAGAATTTGCATCTCCTAGTTTGGAATACAGTAGTATCCTGTGTAAAGAATGTGTATGTTAATATAGTGGGATGTCTTAGAAGAGAAGGTAAATTACATAATCTGCCCAAGACCAGTGCCCCTGCACGAAAACAAAAGTACCATCCAGAGACAGACACCAAACAAAAGCTTGGCAGAAAGTTTCTTAAAGAGACAGTCACCAACATCCTTTCAGGTGCCTACCCCTAACCCCCTCTGCTCCTTCATATTGGTCCTCTGATGCAAGGGTTGTCAACTCCACTCCTCAAGACCCCCCAACAGGTCAGGTTTTAAGGATATCACTGAAATCCTGACCCGTTGGGGTAGGGGGGTCTGGAGGACTAGAGTTTAGTACCCCTGCTCTAATGGAAGCTGTGGGCTAGGAGTAGAAGAAACAGCTGAATAATCACTTTAATCACGATTGCAATGGTGTAAGGAAGCCAATAACATTAATGCATTTAAAAATGATTTTCTTGTGTTCCAAGTGTATTTTTCCCTTCAGCATTTTGTGCGAGTCTATGCACTGAGGATCCTATAGTTTTAAGGCGTGAACTGAAAATATTTTCTGATGCGTTTTTGTCTTTGAAATGAACTAACAAATTAGTTTTTAATAATTGTGCAGTATATTAAACCTGCTTATGAAACATATGGTATTGGGTTTGAGATGTTATGATGTTAATATTTAAGTTGTTTGCTATTTCATTTCTAGACGTATACAAAGATGTTATGCAGTCTACTCTGAAAGACTATATTCTCTGAATGAATTACAGATTTAATATATCTACATTTACAGGCCTTACACACTAACTTCTTGTTGCCATGAGGTTTTAGTCATGTCCTGAATTCCTAACAGTGTTAAAAAAAAAAAAAAAAAGAACTAATTCATAACAACGAATGGAAAGAAATTCACAGAGCAGAACTTTAATATCAGTCTTTTGCCGCTACCTTCATCCCTAGTTTGACCCGATAAAGGGACTACGTTTCTGCAGAAATTTTGGTATTTAGCTTCTTGCTGTACATGTTTTTCATGAATTATTATCAATTGTTTGAGTACATTTTGTTACACTTGTTTGATATATGTTTTTTTTAAACATCTATGTGGACCATTTAAAGCAGCAATCCTCCAGGTTGCATTGCTTGTTTTTTGTTTTGTTCTAGGATGGAAGGAGGGGGTCTCCGGAGCTGAACCCCATTAATTTAATCTCCATGCACCGCCTGCTTCCAGTGTTACCTCCATACAGGTGCTGTTATCTCTGGAGTCAGGGAACTTGTGTGCCTAACAAAATGGCGGTGTCTAAATGTTCGCTGAACCAATAGGAAGCCGTGTTGTCATCCAGTGTGGCTTCCTATTGACCTGCGTGACCTGGACATTTAGACTTCACAGACAGCACCTACGGAAGTAAATATCTCTGGAAGCAGGGGATCCCCCTGAGCTGAAGTTAATGGGGTTCAGCTCTGGAGACCCCGTGCTTCAACCCTATAACAAAAAAAAAAAAGAAATGCAACCTGGATTTCTGCTTGAAGTATAGTGCATTACCCACATTATGAAAAAATAACAATCTGTCAAAAAAAAAGCACTTGCTTTCATTTGTCTCTAATCCATGGTATTAAATGACGGTTGGGGTGTGTTATAATCTAGCAAGAAAAAGGTTGAAAGAGAGAGAGGCACTGCACATGGGAGTCTTGAGTTGGAAAGATGTGTATTGTATGAAGAACTAGTAATGACAGGCTAGCGAAATATGTACAGCCAATGTTTGGCTGTCTACATAGAAATCTTTGGACAGATGGAAGTATTGGACTCGCACACAGCATTGCTTTCTGTTGCAGTATGTTCATACAGTGATTTCTGAACACGAGCTGTTGCTTTGAAGAGTGGTTTTGATGTTACCATTGTGCAACACTGTAAAAGAGAACAGTGCAGGCTGAACAAATACTTTCCCCAACCAGCTTCCAAATCTAATTTTGGTACCCGAGATAAACATACTGTACCAAAGATCACACTGTATTGTGATCTAGTCATGACTAGATCCTCTGCTTCACAATGCTCGCACAACATACATGTTTGCAAATTAAACCAGGTAAGAGACAGGCCTTCATAAGATCAAAATGAACTGATGTTTAAAGATGCAGTGCCTCCAAAGTCCAACAAGAACAAGAGCAGTAACAGATTTACTAGTAGTTACACCTGGGTAATTAATGGATTTTTATTATAAAGCACACAGCAGTATTTAAAACTTGGGTGGAATTTGACTTAATTTGGCAGCGTTGAGCCGGACCTTGCACACAGCCATGGTGACCACGACCCCCTTCAAGTAGGGACCTTATGGATGAAATATAAACAGAACACTTGATTGACATGTACTTTTGTTTGTAATGACTCCTTTTTTGGAGGTCAACAAAAAAATCCATATAGAGATTAGGAAATTATTAGGAATTCGGCTGGGATAACTGGGAAGTGACGAGTGCTTTTTCTACCACCTTTATTTTAAGCTATTTGTTTTTAATAATTGAGGTATAAATACATGTTTCTTTGCTTGGGGTTCTGGCCCCTTAACCACACAAAAACCACTACATACGCCATACCCCTGTTAAACATCTCAATTAAAAAGAAAGATCCTTACAATTAAAAAAAAAATAAAAAAAAATAACACAAGTCATGAATTTGATCATTTGAATAAGGAAGCCAATTAGGTTGTCTAGCTTTTATAGTTGTGATGTGACCATCACAAAATATGAGATTTTACAGAGGTTCGAGTAAGCCGATTACTTGCTTTGCTCTAAATATCAGTTAAAAAATCTATTCGAACTACTCAGTATGAATATAAAAGACTATATGCCTTTTAAGTTCATTGTTAGAGGTGTGTTCAATTCGTCGATTTGGTTAGGAGTTAAGAAAGATATATATATATATTTATAATCAGCGTTGGAAAAATACCACAAATATTCACTAGTCCACAAGTTAATATACATGAATTGCTAGCCAAAACAACCTAATTATCTCCACGTTGCTGTATACAGTATATCGATATTTAAAAGACCAGTAGAGTTGCAACAAACCTTTACAGCTAGTAAAACTTATTTTTTTGGGGGACATCTGGATTTTGAGTGCTGGTGCTCCCCTCGCCCCTTCACATTACCCACACAGATCCCCCCCCCCACCCAGCCCCTTCAAATTACCCACACAGATCTCCACCCCACCCAGCCCCTTCATATTACCCACACAAATTCCCCTCACCCCTTTACATTTCCCACACAGATTCCCCCCCCCCTCACCCCTTCACATTACCCACACAGATTCCTCCCTCCAACCCGCTGCCGCCGCCCTCTTCATATTACCCATGCAGATTCTTACCTGCCGGAGCCTCAAATTAAATGTCCCACAATGCCCTCCGACATGTTGAACCAAGCGCTTTTTAAGGTGCCAAACTGCCTTTATGCTCACGGCCGGACATGTCACAAGGCATTGTGGGGCGTTTTAATTGTCTTTGCCAGGGAGTGACCGCCACCCTACCTGCGCACACGCGCAGTTTGGAGCCATGAAGTGTGAGGTCCAATGGAAATTGGCTTAATCTTTTACTTCTGCCCTTTCATTTCCACTCTTCCCTGACGAGGGGACAAGTGGATTTTTCGAGCCCTGTTTATAATGCATTTGTTTCCTTTGTCAGCATAGTTCTAAAAGCTTCCAATGTTATTAAGCGATGCCGAGAGGAGACCGTGCCACGCTACAGCTGTCTTGCTTTTTCATTGTGTGGAGCCTGTTATTGATGTTCCCTAATGTCTATTTAATTTACCCAAAAGCAAATATGACTCTTGTATCTGCCATCTGAATATATAACCCCATGTTTCCAAAAACAAACATTTGAATATGTGTTATGTTCAAAGGTGAGCTAGAGAAGAGATTCAGAAAAAGAATAAATGTTTGTAAACATTGCATGCAATATTTGAGGAGGGGTTTTGCGGCACGTACCTCTCCCTTATTATGCCCCGTGTCTTTCTGTGGTATCACTTCTTATGCATGGTATCATAATTCTTTAATTTCCTGATAATTGAGAGGGGCACAAACAGAATGGACAAACGCCTCTTTCCCACCCCATTCCAAGTCCCTCCAGTAAAATGAAAAACAAACGAAAATGTACTTTCAGCAACCATTTTTAAATAATATTTGTCTTTTAATATTGTGACAGTTTTTGACCTGCTGCTGTTTTATGTATTCCTTCTTCCTTTCAAAAGATGTCAATATGGTTTAATGGTTTTCTAGTTGCATGACATTCACCTGCTAATGTTACGTGCATTTAAAGAGGCAATCACTGCCGGTTTTAGTCATTCATTTTTCTTTATATAGGATTGAAGCAGGTCGTCTCCGGAGCTGAACCCCATTTATTTTAGTTTTGGGGTCCCCCTGCTTCCAGAGGTACTTACCTCCATAGTGGTTGCCCGTAGCTACTCTAGGGTTCACATTAGGGCCAATAGGAAGCTATGATGTCACCCAGTTTGGCTTCCTATTTGCGCATGTGACGCGGATGCTTTAAACTGCAGAAAACTGTAGGAGATATTGACACCCCCTTCGGAGGTAAGTATCTCTGGAAGAATGGGGTCCCCAGAGCTGAAATTAATGGGGTTCAGCACTGGAGACCCCTACTTCAATCCTGTATTGAAAAAAAATGAAATAAATAAATAAAACGGCTTGTATTGCTCCTTTAATTATGTGATTATTTTCATCTATCCTGACATTACCCGGCACCGGGCCCACTTCTCAGTTGCCGGGTTTGGGTAATGTCTGGGTAGATGAAAATGTGCCTGGTACCGGGTAATTTCGGGTACTCGGTACATCACTACTTCTTTGACATACACCCATCTGTTCAGAGTCTCTACTGAAAAAGAGGCTAAAAGCGGCAAAGTGGTTAAATGTTTTCTATAATCATCATAGCGTACATTTGTTTAACATTTTTGCTGTCGAGAGGGGGGTGGGGGGGGCAGCAAAAGATTGTGTGTTAAAGTATCGAGTTATATTACGTTGTGTCCAGTTTATTTTTTGTATTTTTGATCTGTGAAGAATTTATAGAGTACCTGTTACAGCACTGTATTTAGTACTAGTAAGGCGGTTATAAAATAAAATTTCTCACAGTGGGATTTGTACTGGTCCAGGGCACCAAATAGCAGCCTTTCTTTTGCCAATGGCAGGCAAATTCTGGTCACTTACCAGCTAAGCTGCAGTTCTACCTCTCGTTTATGCCCGGCCAATGAAGTGACCTAGGGACTGAATACATGTTCGGGTCGCCAGCACCGCTACCTTTTCTTCAGCTGTGACAACTTTGCAGAAAGTGTCTTTCTAATTGTTATTATGGCAAACGGATGTATGTTGGGTGATACCTTAAAGTGTGGGGAAAATACCCGATGACCGCTTATTGCTTTATTATGTTTAGGTTCCAATTTAACAAGTGAATCAAATAACTGGAAGCTGCAAATTATGAGGAACCATTACAATTGGAATTTTGGGAGATCGAAAAAGCTGGTGGGAGACGGTTGTAAATTGGCCTGACATACAGTAACTTCAAGCAATGTGGGGGGAAAAAAATATCAAGCCCCGCAATTAATGAATCATGTGGTCCTTTCCAGTTAGACTCCCACTGGCATTGGCTGGGTTAACAATGTATTGACAAGCACAAATCTCCATGCATGCAGAATACTCCATGATATCCTCCCATCTGGTGGAATCGTTTGCATAATTTCCAGGCCTCCTTTTTTGCCCCATGTCGTCATATATCAATATTATGCTGAGAATGAACAGAGCTAATGTAAAGTGATGTGTGTAAATGTATTTGAATCAGCAAAGGAGGTACATTCTTTGCAGTCTGCTGTAGCTTTTTAATGGGCCAACAAGAGTTCTTCATAGATATAGCAGTGTGTATAGAACATTTGAGAGACCTCACGGGTCTCTTAATCGAGTGTACTGTTCAAGTGCAGTTGGCATCACTGGGACACTGGTGGCCCTTATGACATTGCCTGAATGTCATGCTGTTTTACTTGTGTCTAGAGTTGATTCCATAGCCGCTATCTAAATGGAATAGTAGAGCGTAATCTTCTGTGTATGTGTGTGTGTGTTTATATATTCACTTTTAAAAGCATATTGTAGATAAGATCCTTTTCTAAAAGTAGAACATGGAATTGCAGTGTTGCCACGGCCGCTCCACACTCGCCATCACTTGATTGCTCCGTCACTGATGACAGAACGGAAGGGGAGGAGTCATCCCCCTTCCGTGCGCAATCAGTGCATATCCCGTCCTAAGCCCCATAGGAGCTAGAAAACTAGCATTAATTTTTAAATGGACGCAGCTACTTTTTTTGTGGGACATAATGGCTACATCCTAAGACACTCAAATGGTTAATGCAAATGTACTATTATATTAAAATTACTATTGTTTTAAAAGTACTCTCTTTAAACACCCCTGTTACTAAATGGCCCCTGTCAGAGGCAAAGCCATACATGACACCACAGGTGGTGACACTTGGACAGAATAGAGATGCAGAACATGTCGTCATTACTTGGCATGATTTAGCCTGATTATTTTGTGGGTATTTGGTTCCTGTTTCAATATATTAAACATGGTTATTACCTGTTATGAATACATTAACATTTTAGTTTTTCTTACTTGGGGCGTAGCCTGCATTTAAAACCTTAATGTCTATTGTGGCTCTGCTTTCATTGGAGAGACAAAGTATTAAAGACCTTTAGTGATTTAATTAAATCATTCCATAGCTTACAGCTGCAGTTAATTGTTCAACAATTTGTGCGTGTGCGTACTTGTGAATCTGTTGTGTAACTGAAGCCTGCAGTTCTGCTTTAAAATCGAATTCCTATAAGGAGAATTAGCGTTTTGAGCTGGAAATGTATAGAGCACGCCGGTAACATACAAATGTAGCAGCGGTTATTGCTGGCGCGTTGTAGCAGAAAACACAATGCGCTAGCAGAAGACCCATTGAAAAAGAATTGGCTGCGTGCAAAACAGAGGCGGGGCTAATGCGTTATTGCACCCAGCAGTGTGCGCCAACAGCTGCAATAACATCTTCACAGTGCAGCATGTTAGTTTTGAAGCTGGGGTATTTTTTTCTTCAAACATTTAGATCCACCCTAAATCTGTCATAAAACATTGAGTATCGCTCTGCTGAGCTCTAGGACAAGTTTATTTCCAGTTTGCTGGATTTGTCTCCTTGAAGTTTGTTACCAGTAATAAATGTCTTGTTACTTCAATCCCCTTTTTGCAGAGTGTGAAATAGATAACTACAGTGAAGTCATTTTTATCTAGCTGCCACGTGTGAAAGTCTTATCCACAATTGCAGATTACAAGTGAAATCTGGGATTAGAAACCCTTTCAGTATCTCTACTTCTGAATCGCCATAAAATAGAAAGTGTTCAGGAGACGTAAGCCTATTTTACTGCTTTTAAAGGAGCTCACCATCCCATTCCTATGACAGTAAATCAAGGGCGTCCCTCCATAATCTAACACCAATATGTATTATTTTTTAAGTGTGTAAACACAATGAGTTGAGATTTGGGTGTGTGTTGATTTTCCTCTGGCTGCTCCCTTGGTCTAATATCACTGCGTGCTCAACATGGACTAACAAACCCACAGCCCCCCCGTTTCCCCCACCCTGGGCTCTCTCATAAGGACAAGGTGGGCTACGGGGTATAGGAAACACTTGATTGATACATTCTCCCCTATACAGAGGCCACAAGATAGGATTTGTGACCAATTTCCAGCAAAAGCAGCCACATCTTTGCTTTAAGCAGGGTTACGTTTAGAAAAGCCAATTAGTGTTGCTGTCTTTACAGACTTTTTTGTCGGCTACCAAGGATTACACCTTTCTTGAATGGTTAAATCTTTGATTAGCGCTTAATTTTAAATTGGACGTGTGTTAAATAATTGTAAACATTTATTTGTGAACATTGTGATCTGAAATATAAGAAGTGTTTGATTTTCCTCCCGTTACATGGTTTGCATAATTTAATTTTGCGTTTTGCAGGACCTTGTATATAGGCAAAGTGAATACTCCCCCCCCCCCCCCCCCTCTCCTCCTTTGCCTTATTGGTCCTCTGAGTTAGGGGAGCAATTTTTAACATGTTCCATTTCATTCTAAATTGCTCAATGAGATGAGACCCAAAATGTAAAAATAGCTGTCTGTGGATAGGTTTACTGTCAATGCTCTTCTTTAACCCAGGCTGTGGTAAAAAGCTGTGTATTGTAGCAGGCGTACGCTTATAGAGTTCCATACTTGAAATGGATAAGAAGTCAAGAGTGACACACTGTTCACATTTGCATGTCATTACCCAGAAAGCCTGGCTGCAGTGGAAGCATTGTTTGTCAAGCGATAGTGGAGAAAGCCAGGGTTGCAGATATATTGAAAATATATGTATGTTCGTTTTCCTCAGATTCAATGCTGGTTCGTCAGCACTGAAAATACTATGAGGTCCTTTTAGTGTGAAAATACAGTCTTCAACACAGGTTTCTTGCTGTTCCAATATTTATTGTTGGCATTTTACAATCCCAAACTTCAGTTAGTTACAGGCAAGATATTGTCAGGTTATAGATGGAGAGCAGTCTTTTGGTTAGACCAGCGGTGCGCAAACTGGGAGGCGTGACCCCCAGGGGGGGGTGCGAGACTGCCGGCGGGGGGGCGCAGGGTTTATAGAGGCCCCGCGCGCTTCCCGAAGGCACTTAAATTAAGTGCCGGGGGAGCAGCAGGGCCTCTGTAAACCTTTACTTACCTAGGCTTCAACGGCTTCCTGCGTCGCCACGGCAACGCGGCGTCAAAATGACGCCGCGAGGTCATGTGACGTCACGTTGCTATGGCAACATGACGTCATGACACCGGAACGCAGGTGAGTGGGGGTTAGAGGGGGCGCGGGAGTGAGGGGACCGTCGGTAGGGGGGCGCAGGGAAAAAAGTTTGCGCCCCCCTGGGTTAGACGATCCTCTCCTGCTCTGAGGTTTTATTCCTCAAACAAGGCTTGATATAGCTTTTCCCAACTACAAATTAACTTTTATTTTAACCTTTTCATAGCTTGTTAGTATGAAGAAACATCTGTAATAACAAAGCATATACAGCTGAACCCCATTATAACACGGTGCTCGTGGGCCACAGATTGAGATCGCGTTATAATCGGGATCACGATAAAAAAAATGGCCGCCGCGATGAGGGTTTCTGCGTCTACCGGAGGGGGAGAGCTGGTATTACTTTCCCAGCTCTCCCTAAACCTGGCGTCGCAGCGGCAGCCCTCCCACCCCCCCCCCCCATGCAGAACTACCCGGCATCTGCAGCAGCAGCTGATCTGTGTGCTGTGTAGAGACACTGTGAGTCTGCGAGAGGGGGGGGGGGAGGATCTCACAGTCAGGAGAAGCCGGGCAGGAACCAGCACCCTTCTCTTCTCCGCCCCCCCCCCCCCTCAGCGGAGGTACAGAGAGGGAGGGAGAGGTGTGTGTAACAGTGACAAACTGGTGTGTGTGTGTGTGTGTGTGTGTGTGTGTGTGTGTGTGTGTGTGTCTGGACATTCCTCTCGACAAATCCTGGCAGTTTGCCAACCCCCTCAATTTAAATTTTTTTTTTTTTAAACGGGAGCCATGCTCACACCGCATTATAAGTGGATCCGCGTGTAGCAGATCACGCTATAGCGGGGTTGAGCTGTATACATTATTGCAGGTCGTTTATCTGCTATCCCTATACCGGACTTATCTTTCTCTGGTGTACTCCCGCTTGTACCAAGCAAAGATGTTTCTTTTGCACTTTGTAAAACCCTGCTCGGCAGTTTCACAGAACATGCAAAATTAACCCCTGAAATGGAAACTTCAGTGAAGCTGAATTCTGAAACCCCAAAAATCTATCTACAGATCCCCTCTCCATGCATAGGCACTATCTGCGTTTCAATAGAAGATTTTTTTGGTCTTGTGGGCCTCAGTGATGAGACTTTGTGTTACCGATAAACGACTTCAGCTTACAATACAAATATAATTGATTAGCAAACATTACTATTGTACCTACTAGTAAAGCTATAATTGGATATATTACATCATTTAACGCACTATAGTGGCGTGAACCAGGATAACTTTGCATCTGTATGTAATTTGGAGATTATATCAATTCCCCTTTGTTGTATTTTCAGATAATTGAGATCCCTCTTCTCTGAACAGTGTCTGATTTCTGGGATACCATTATACCATTGTGATACGAGGTAAAGCCTGATATTCGCAGTAGCATAATATCTTTATCTCCCTTGTTCTATGCTACAGATAATGAGACACTGTGAAATTCACTTTACCAAAGTTCCCCTAGTACAGTACCTGAAGACTGAGAAACATTTAATTAGTTTTCACCGACACTTCTACTTGCAAGCATGTCCCATTGCAAGCAAGTACTTGTTATTGAGTGCCATGTGAGTATGCCTAAAACAGTGAAAAACCTCATATGTCTCTTGCGTCCATTATATCTGTTATTGTCATTAAAGAGGGGACATTGTCTGTCTGGTATCCGAAGGTCAGCTTCCTATGATACTAGTTGGTGTCGTAGTCCAGATTTTCGCTCATTTTAGTTTGTGGTATGATCTTTCATCTTTGGAAGAAGTGGTTGCTTTTCATCTGATGGAATCAGGTCTTTTATCTTTGTTCTTTCTGTAGCTGCTTTTTGATATGGGACATTTCTGGCTCCCAAGCAGTCGTAGATACCATGAACATGTAAAGCTTATATACAAGGGGGTGGGGAGGGGGCTAGGGGGCAGAAAGTTTTTTAGGGGTCAAAATAGGAGTCTTTTCCAGGCATCAAAATCAATCCTTCACCTGGGGAGATAAAGATCAAACCACAAAATCAGTACTTAGCAGGGATATCTGATTGCTCAGTTTAATCTGCCGTTCCTATCACACACACCACACATACACACACCCCACACACACCCCCCACACACACACCCCACACACACACACCCCACCCACACACCCCCCACACACACCCCCCACACACACCCCACACACACACCCCACACACACACCCCACACACACACCCCACACACACACCCCACACACACCCCACACACACACCACACACACACACCACACACACCACACACCACACACACACTTTCTATTTTAAACCTTGAATTCTGTTACAAACTTTTTACAGTAACACTAATATTGCAAGATTTCTTGAAATGGTAGAAATACAATCCCAATTTGCCTAACCATACATGATTTTAACTGTCGTTCTTTGAATTTTTTTACAGCGATTTCTGTTCCCACTCAGTCTCACTAATTTATGACATAACATGAAAAACCTTGGCATTGATCTGGGTGTATAGCCAATTGCCTGGGCGTATCAACAATTGACCATTGTAAAATTGTACAGAAAGTACAAGATATTATTTTCAAGTATTACCCTCTACTCTAAGAGACAAATACAGTAATGGTAAACTGTAAATTTAAACAAAATAAAAAGGATTCTTCACTTCTCTAGATTTTTTTTCTTATCCTTCTTAAACCCTTAAATGCTACAGTGATATGATATTTCACTTCACAATAAGGAAAGCTTGCGTGAAAGAATAATCACAGTAAATTGTGAGTTCTTTAAAACAGACAGAGGAAAAAAAAAGAAAAGTGGGACCCCCTTCTTGCAATCGTAGAACACACGTTAGAAGACCAATCTGTAATTGTACACTTTCTGATATTCAGTCAAATAATCAAATGGGATCCTAAAAAAATATATACCTCCTTGTCACTGATAACAAAATCTTTACTAATGTTTGCTGTTTTCCCACTCTTGGGAAATGAAAAATTATTAACAAAGCAGCAAAAACTATAATTTCATAAGAGTTTTTTTTTTTCATTCTTAGACTTGTAACGACTCTTAATACTTTCTAATGCAATAAAAAGTAAATGCCATGCATTCTTTTGCATTTTAGCCAAATTTATTTTTGAATTGTGGGTTAACTTGCAAATCATGTCGCATGGATACACTTTATAAAGGGAGGGAAAATTGGGTTCATATTTCATGCTGTTCATAGGCAAAACAGCAGAGCTGTGATTCAATATAATCATTCTGTAATTCATTAACCCGTCATTTCTCACCTTCTTGATTTGTTAGGGACAAAATAATTTTTATTTTATTTTGTAGTTCCTCACATTTTGTCCAGTCTTTGAATGCCTTATAATGCTCACTCAATTTTTCATTTTATATAATTTACTTCTTCCTTTTGTTAATTTAACAGAATGGTGCACCTTCTTTTTGGTTTCTGGATCTATGGATTGCATAGTACTGGGAATTTGAGAGCAGGTATTTTTGGCTTGGCGACATGGAAGTGCTAGGGCGAGCAGTATTGTGGATTGGTGCTTGTTCCCTATCCTGCATCTTTTGTCTGCAATGTCTTTTCATATGACCCAGGCTTGTTGCAATAGTAACAGGTAAAAGGTTTAAAAAATGAAAAATGTTTGTTGTGTTTTGGGGGGGTCTTCCTTTATACCCTTTTGGTGGACCATACTGTTCTGGAAATTTGAGAACGGATGTGTATTTGGTCTCCGAGAAACTGATTATCTTGATCTTTAGTTCATCTAATTTCTCGCTCATAGATTAACACCATCTTGGCCAAGAGCTGAAATTATTTTTTATCTTTATGGTTATCAAATGTCTTTTTGTCAATTTCTTTGAAAACATTTATAACGTGTCTATAAGGATCTCCAGATATCCATGCACCCAGAATCTGTGGGTGGAACCAGAGGAGCCCTACATGTCTTTCCCCCTCTCCTCGCCCCCTCCCCCCCCCTCTTAACTTTTATTCTAGCGTCATGACAACGTGATGTCACATTACTCCGCCGCACTGCCATGGCGACGCGTCACCAGGAGCGTCTGAATCAAGGGAAATCAGGTTTACAGAGGCCCCGCAGCTCCCCCGGCATTAATTTAAATGCATTCGGGAAGCGTGCGGGGGCCTCTGTAAACCCCGCGCCCCCCCCCCCCCCCGCAGCGAATCTCGCGTGCCCCCTGCTTTGCGCACCGCTGCCTTACATACTCTAAAGCTTGTATTACAGAACTGTCCAGAGGTAAACAGTCAAGCTCTTGTGAATATCCCCCGTCAGGTGCCTTAAGATGGACCACTCCACAAAAGCCTTCTCAGGGAGTTTTGAACTGTGGAGGGAGTCCTCCCATTGTGTCCCTTTTAAGTTACTTCCATGGCCAGGCTTCTTCCTGCTGGAAACTGCTGTCCAAGTAGCCTCTTGTGTCAACTCCTATGTCAACTCTCGTGGCACAGTATCCAGACCGTAAAGTCTCAAAATGTCCTTGTATAATCACCAGATCCTTCTATCTCAGTTTCTTTGACCAACACATACTTGCAATAATTATGAATGATGAGAGAATTGGAACTCATCCCTACAAAAGGGGCCCCACCTCCAATCCCTCCATTGTAAGTTAGGCTGCGCTTATAGTGCCGGCGACAGCGACGCAACGTTGCATCAAAACAAATGTATTGACACCGCCGCGTGCGCTTATAGAAGGTGGGGCGTTTCAATTTGATTTTTCCAGCGACCGCAGCGTGACGTCGCCGTTCTGTCGCTGGCACTATAAGCGCGGCCTTGGGTGCGTCACAGATGCTAGCCATGGATCGCCTTGAAAATATGTTTTTTGTGTTCCTCAGATTCAATGCTGGTGTGTAAGCACTCAAAATACCATGAGGTCCTTCTAGTGTGAAAATGCAGTTCCAATATTTATTGTTGAGGCGTTTTACAATCCCAAGCTTCAGTTAGTTACAGGCAAGACCTTGTCAGGTTATAGATGGAGAGCAGTCTTTTGGGTAGAAGTTTCTCTCCTGCTCTGAGGTTTTATTCCTCAAACAAGGCTTGATGTAGCTTTTCCCAACTACAAATTAACCTTTTCATGTTAACCTTTTCATAGCTTGTTAGTATGAAGAAACATCTGTTCTAACAAAGCATATATTCAATGCTGCAAGTCATTTATCTGCTGTCCTTATACCGTACTTATCTAAGGCTGCGAACCTGCTGCGGCCGGCGGCGCGCGCGGCCGCGGGCCACCAGCTCCTTTCCTCCAGTCTGAAGGTCCCCGCTAGCTCCTTCAGACATGGCTGACTGCGTGCTGTGACGCGTTAGCCGGCCGATGCTGCAAGCTTCTTGTGATCAGAAGCGCTGACGCGTCACGTGGTGCAGCAGTCAGCCAAAGAGGAGGGAAAGGAGTCGGCTACGGGGAGGGAGGCGGCCACCCTGTCTGTGCAGCCGTGCATAGTGCCGCCCCCCCTGGTGCCTGTTTTGCAGGCTGCCCCTGCTCCGGGAGGGGGGAGTGGAGGGGGGGAGAGCGACCGACAGGGGGGAGAGGGACCGACAGGGGGGAGAGGGACCGACAGGGGGGAGAGGGACCGACAGGTTAGGGGGGGGGGGAGAGAGACAGCACGAGAGCCTCCCGCTCAAACCACGCCCCCCCCACTCAAACCATGCCCCCCCGCTCAAACCACGCCACCAGCTCCCGCTCCCTACAGACTGCAGGGAGCGGTCAATTGCAGCGGCTGAGGGGCTGCTGTGGAGCTGAGGAGGGGCTGCAGCGCTGTGCTGTGGGGCTGTGTGATGGTCCTGCCCCCTCACTTCATGGCTGCGCCCCCCACCCGTTTTGGCCCCGCCCCCCGCTCCGGCTCCTGGCTCCCTCCAGACCGCATATCGCGGTCTGTGCCTGTCAGGGCGCTGCCTGTCTGCAGTGCGGGCGCGCTGACTGAGGGAGCGGAGCCTTAGCCTAAGGCTAAGGCCCCGCTCCCAGAGTGAGCGCACCCGCACTGCTGACAGGCGGTGCGCTGAGATACACAGACCGCGATATGCGGTCTGTAGGGAGCGGGAGCCGGAGCGGGAGGTGGGCGGGTGGTGGGCGGTTTGACAGGGAGGGGGGGCGTGGCTTGAGCGGAGGGACCCGCTACTCCCCCCACCCCCCCCCTCCCTCCACGGACTCGGGCTGGAGCTGGAGCTTCGGTAAGTATTAAACACACACACACGCAGGCACTCATACATACATACATACACACACACACACACACAGGCAGGCACTCACGCACTCATACACACACGCGCGCACACACAGGCAGGCACTCACGCACTCATACACACACACACACACACACACAGACACAGACAGACAGAGGCAGGCACTCACGCACTCGGGCACACACATACACACACAGACAGGCACGCACACACACAGACACACACACAGAGAAAGGCACTCACCTGCTTTCACTCCACACTCCTCCCTGCTCCCCGAAGCCTCTCCTCCTCCCGCAGCCTCCCCTCCCCATTGGCTCACAGCCACACACGTCACGCGTCAAAGCTAGAAAACACCATTCTCTGGTGTCTCCAGCGGCTGACGCGCGACAGCGTGTAGTCAGCTGTGCCGCCAGTGGGGACCGGGACCGGCTCGCGAGGATTCCCCTGCTGGTGGGGAACTCGCTACATTGCCGCCCGCGCCAACGAGCGCAGCGGGACCGAGGCCTTACACTGTTGTACTCACAACGTTTGTTTCTTTTACACTATGTGAAACTCTGTCTCAGCAGTTTCACAGAACATACAAAATTAACCCCTTAAATGAAAACTTCAGTGAAGCTGAATTTTGAACCCCCAAAATCTATCTACACAATGGAAGCATTGTTTGCCAAGCGATAATGGGGAAAGACAGTGTTGCAGACCTATCTGAGACATGCAAATGTACCTACAAGTGGTATTTTTATTTGATACATTTCCCAAAAAATTTGCATTAACCATTTCAGTGCCAGAGGATTGGTACCGCCAGACCTTTGACATTTGCAATCATGTAATTGATCTAGCTGCGATCACGTGACCCTAACACCCCAACTCCTTGCTAATAAAAAGAAGTGGAGGGGCTGCACTTTGTTGGAGTGGACAGCCCAATCATCCCTTAGGAACCAACATTTTTGCAATGAGTCCTAAACAGAGTTCATAAGTTATTTTAGTATTTTGTATATTTTGTTGTTTGTGTAGTTTAAAATGCCCCACAAAGCGGCATTGCTGATGGGCCAGTCAATACTTACCGCATAATGGTAATGACATGATGTCACGGCCAAATCTTGAAATGCTTCTATATCCCACTTGCACGGCATGTAAGGTGGCATTCGTGCCCCTGCTCTTCTGACCTAGACACATCAAGGAGTGTAGGGCAAAAGGGGTCATGGGCATTGAGGCATGTAGCATAGGGTGGGTAGCTAAGGGAGAAGCTTAGCAGGGCCGGCCTTACTTTTTGCAGGGCCCAAGGCAGCATACCGGCAATGGGGCCCTTCCTCCTGCAGCATCATGATGTCATGGCAACGCGTCACTTTGCCATGACAATATGGTGCTGCAGAAGGAAGGCTACTCGCATTGGGTAAGCCACCCCCCCCCCCACCCCTGCTGCACGTGCACGTGCACATGCACCTCCCCCAGCTACACATACCCCATCCCCAGCAATACGCGTCCACCCCCACACTTCCTCCCCTTCCATGTCCATACCTTGGGGTTGCAGCGGTGCGGTCCTGCACCGGTTCGGGGGCTCCCCAGCTCCCTCCTTCAGCTATCCCCAACAGAGCTCCAGGATGCTGACACCGACAGGAGGCGTGAGTGCAGGGCCCAAGGCAACCACCTTGCCCTAAGGCCGGCTCTGCAGCATGGGTATACCTTAGGACAGGGGTGTGCACATTTTTGGTCCTGCGCCCCCCAGCCTGCTCTCCCCCCACTGATTGCACCCCCCTTACCTTGTCTCAAGCGTCAAATGACGCAGTGGTGTCATGTGACGCTGTGTTGACATGGCGATGAGTCGCCCGAAGCCGTCTTGAGTCTCAAGGGAAGGCCGTGATTATACTAAAAAAACGCGCACGGCATCACCCGGAGCAATGCTGTGCAGCGCCAAAACAAAGTGTATACATCCCCGCAAAGTGCTTATACCTACGGCGACTGTCACGCTGCTTCCTACTGCAATGTGCGAGACAGTTGAAGAGTTTTCCAAATTTGTTTTTAGGTTACGACGACCGCGTGTCACGGGACACAGCCGTCCAATCAAAGACAGAGTTTCCCTTACAGCCCTGTTTTCCCTTACAGTCGCGCGCAGAAGAATGTGCTTGTGCACGTCTCTCTGCGACGTCGCAAATGTGTGCGCGCGCATTACAGTTCCTCTATAATTGCAGCCTAAGGGAACTTACACAGGCCTCGCGCGGTCGCCTGGCATTTAATTTAAATGCTTGTGGGAAGAGCACGGGGCCTCTATGTCGCTCCCCCTTCAAAAAAATCTCGTGCCCCCCAGTTTGCGCACACCTGCCTTAGGTCATCCCACACATAAAAGAGAGAGAGGAGATATTCCAGTGGCTAATTCATCGGTAGTTGAAATGAATGACATTGCTCATTCTTGATTGTTCACAGATTATGGTGGTGTCAGAAAAGCAATGTGACTCCTGATTGTAGTTTAAACAAATTATATACTGGTAATCCAAAAAGAAAGTGATTGTGATGAGGTGCTGTTCACTTCAATTGGTGGTCTATTTCTCTTCTCCCTCCCCCCCCCCCACCCTCTACAATAAGGTATTTGAACATTAAAGTGAAATATAAATTAAAATGGTTGAGCAGGATCGATCTATATTGTCTTTTCAGCACCTATATAATGCCAACTTTGTGATGTAATTTACAACACTGCAACGCTCAAGATTTGCAAAATCTCTGGTTTCTGCTTCTGGATCAAAAGCAGCCTTTTCCTTTTCATTCTGCTGCCGAGTTAAAAAGCTGTCTAGAGGCTGGGGAGGTATGAACAGATTTCAAGCGTACTCCAACAAACAGAATCTCTAGGGATTTACAATGAATCTCAATGCATTTCAGTCTCCCAATGTTTTAAATGACAACACAGATCAGTACATTTCCTACTGTATGTCACGCATGTTTTGCATTTGCAGGCTCCATTCTAAGAAAGTTATAGCCTGCATTTAAATGTACATGCAGATTAATTTCAATTATCAAATTTGTAACGTGTGTGTGTGTGTGTGTGTGTGTGTGTGTGTGTGTGTGTGTGTGTGTGTGTGTGTATACTTTGAAATATTACACAGCTGCATTGATTTTATTTCTCCTGCTTGTAGTTCTCTGTTGCTATGCTTTTAGAGTTATTACTATGGCTGTATGCCTATTTTAATGGTTAAATGTTTTGGTTTTAAAATTCACCATGCATTGTTAATCTAAACTATTTAGTGACTGCATCAGATTCTTTGTAGATTTGGATAACTTTTGATGGACCAACAAGACGATTATCAGGGATATTATTGTAGGTACAGAGCTTTTGAAACCTTTCTGGTGTGGACTGAAGTTTTGAAACCTTGTAAGCATACACATAAAGAAGAAACCTATGCACTTTACTTTACTTTAATGACGTACCCACTTGTCGGTCCATTAAAGAGGCAATCTTTTTTTTTTTTTTTTCCAAAATTTTTTATTAGGCAGTTAAACAATTACATGCTAGGTACGGTATAAACAATATGTCAGCCTAATGTACATTTTTTTCTTTTTCTTGAGAGAAAAGAGAAAAGAAAAGGCTCAACGCCTCCCTGATCTCATGAAGTCCATCAGGGAGGCGCGAGTATGGAAACAGAGAGGGAGTAGAGAAGGGGGGGCAGGGTGTGGGGGGGGGGGGGGGGGGGGGGAGGGTGGAGAGGGTACAAAGGGTATAGCGGGGGGTGGTCATGATCCCCAGAACCTTGGTGATTTTGGTTTGGGCTTTAATGTGGATTGGGCTTCTAGTTTGTTAGGGGGCGTTTCGTCTTATATGCGCCAAATAGGTGTACCATGGGTCCCAAATTGCTGTAAATGAGGTAGAAGACCTCTTAAGGAAAGCAGACAATCTCTCCATGTCCATTACTTCTTGCACCCTTCTTATTATTGTTTGTTTCGAGGGGGGAGACACTTTCTTCCAGGCGGCTGCCACCGCACACCTAGCCGCCGTGAGGATGAAGGAGACTAATTTTCCTGTTGGTCGGTCCAGATAGTCTAGGGGCCTGGCCAACAGGTAGGTCAGCGGTTCAACAGGTATTTTGAGGTCTGTGACCTCCTCTATTAATTTTTGTGTTGTTTCCCAGTATTTCTGAATTTCCGGACATGTCCACCAAATGTGGGCCATGTCCCCCTTTTGACCGCAGCCTCTCCAACATAGATCGGATGCCAGAGGGTAAATTTGATTTATTCTGACTGGAGTGAGATACCAGCGGAACAGTATTTTGTAGATGTTTTCTTTGATTGTGGTACATATGGAAGTTCCTGAGGCATTTTCCCAAATACTTTCCCAGTCCTCTCGGTCTATAACTATATCCAATTCTGCTGCCCAATGCAGCATGTAGTCATGCGTGGGGACTTCTGTAGTCCCTCCTAGCTCTGTGCAAATTTGTGTTATTAGACCTTTCTGGTGATCTGTTTCGCTGCAAAGTCGCTCGAAACCTGTGAGAGGGGGAAATTCCAATGTTGGGGATAATGTTTGGAGAAAGTGCCGAATTTGTAGGTACTTGAACACGTTCAGTCCTAGTATGTCATACTTGGTTTGTAGATTTTGGTAGCTCAGGAACTTCCCGAGGCTCAGGAGGTCGGCAATCGTTTTAATGTTTTTGGTTTGAAATTGGTCAAATTGTCTGGGCTCACAGCCAGGTGGAAATTTCGGATTTCTGTGGATTGGTATGAGTTGGGATTGTGGCGATGTGAGCTTGTACTTGAGTTTGCTTTTCGTCCAGGTCTCCCAAGTGTGTCTCATTGGGCCTAATTTGAATTTGTTATTTTGCATGTCCTCCCTGCTCAGGGACCATAGGCAAGCCGGCAGTGAAGGCGTTCCGGCATATTGCGTTTCTATATCCAGCCAGCAATATTGATTTGGGCTTGCGTTCCAGACTACCACCTGTCTCAATTGTGCGGCCAGATAGTATTTCGTAATGTCTGGAACTCCCAGTCCTCCTCTCCCCCTTGAAGCCAAGAGAACTGACCTGGGGACTCTAGGTTTTTTACCTTGCCAAATAAAATGGAAGATTGATTTTTGAATATTTTTCAATTCTGAGCCAGGGATGTGGACCGGGAGAGTCTGGAAGTAATATAATAATCTAGGGAGTATATTCATTTTGACCGAGATCATTCTCCCGATCCATGATATTTGATATCCTCCCCATTTTTCCAAATCTTGTTTGATTTTATGGAACAAGGTCGGATAGTTATGTTTATATAGTGATTGGTAGGTCCTCGATATCTTAACTCCCAAGTATTTGATACAAGAGGAACTCCAACGGTAATTAAAGTTTAGTTTGAGGAGTTTCACCTCTGGCTCTGGCAGACTTAAGTTCAGGGCTTCTGATTTGTCATTATTTATCTTATATCCTGAGATTTTTCCAAAGTCTCGGAGTTCTTTTTGAAGGTTGGGTAATGAGGTTTGGGGTTTGGAGAGGGTTAAGATGACATCATCTGCGAATAGAGAAATTTTATGCTGCCTATTTCCAATATCTATTCCCTGGATGTCTTTATTGAGTCGTATTGCTGAAGCCAGTGGTTCTATCGTTAGCGCAAAGAGGAGAGGAGATAGGGGGCACCCCTGTCGAGTCCCATTAGTTATCTCGAATCTTTGGTTAGTCCCCCCTGGTAGTTTTACCGTTGCTGATGGATTTTGGTATAGTCTACGGACCCCCTCTAGGTATGTGTCTTTAAAGCCAAATTTACACATAGTCTGGTCCAGAAATTGCCAGTATATTCTATCGAACGCCTTCTCTGCGTCTAAGCTTAACAGTAGTGCTTTGGTGCCTGTGAGGTGGACATGATCGATAATGTCGATTATTTTTCGGGTGTTGTCAGAGGCTTGTCTCCCCGTAACAAATCCTACCTGATCAATGTTAATTAACCTCGGTAATATTGGGTTTAATCTGTTTGCTAAAATTTTGCTATACAGCTTGAGATCACTGTTCAGGAGGGAGATTGGACGGTAGCTTCCACATTGCATCGGGTCTCTGCCTTCCTTATGTATTATTGCCAAATTGGCTAGAGACATTGTTGGAGGGATTTGGTTCCCTTCCATGAAATGGTTGAATGTTTTTAGCAGATGCGTGGATAGGGTCGGCAAGAATCTTTTATAGTAGACATTTGTGAAACCGTCAGGGCCAGGAGACTTAGTGAGCTTTAGTGATTTGACCGCCTCTTCCAGTTCCTCTTTTGAAATCTCAGCATTAAGGACTGTGTTTTCCTCCTCCGTCAGTGAGGGGAGTTGACATTTATTTAAATATGAGTTATAATTTCTGACGCTATCGGTTCGGGTCGGCCGTTTTTAGTTCTTAGGTTGTATAGTTCTGTGTAGTATTTAGTAAATTCTGCTGCTATTTTGCTTTCACTATATTGGATTTCACCAGACCTACTCTTGATCGCCGTTATCTGGGATCTTTTTTGTATCCCTCTTAATTTACTGGCTAATAGTCTGTCAGCTTTGTTCCCTTTGTCATAATATTGTTGATTGGTCCATTTGAGGGCCTTTTCAACGTCTTCCAGCTGGGTTTGTCTAAGTTTTGTTCTAGCTTCTATTAATGTTTTGTATACTTTTTTTGATGGATTTGCTTTATGAGCTTGCTCTATTACTTTTATATTATCTGTGAGTTCTTTAATTAGCGTTTGGCGGGCTTTTTTCCTGTGGGATGCGATGGAAATAAATTTCCCTCTGATAGTTGCCTTATGGGCTTCCCATAGGATTGCTGGAGAGGAGACTGTTCCCACGTTGAGGGAGAAATAGTCCTTAAGTGAGGATCTTATCTCTCTCTCAATCTCTGGGTGATTAAGTAGTGAATCATTCAGTCTCCATGCATAGGTTGTTGTTTTTTCAAAGGGGATTGACAGTGTCAGGGTGATCGGGGCATGGTCTGACCATGTGATTGAGCCAATGTCTGATTCTATGGCTGCCGCCAACACATTTTTGGTGGTCAAAAAGTGGTCTATTCGAGAGTAAGTCTGGTGAGGCGCTGAGTAAAAAGTATAGTCCCTCTGGCCCTGATGTTGGGTTCTCCAAATGTCCACTAACGAGAATTCGCTCATGATGTCCCTAAACCTTTTCCCCTTGATCTGGGAGTGGGTTGTACGGGAGGGGCCCACTGTGGTTGATCTGTCCTCGGAGGGGTTTAAGACCATGTTTAGGTCTCCTCCCACTATTATCGATGACAGGTATCCCGGGTCAACGCCCTCGAGAACAGTTTGTAGGAATTCTGTTTGGTTCTCGTTTGGGGCGTACACATTGATTAGAACGATTGCTGAGCCGCAAGGGAGCCATATACCATTAGAAATCTACCCTCTGGGTCCGCCGTTGTTTTGACATGATTAAATGGGGTGCCTTGTCTGATCAGGATAGCTACACCCCTTTTCTTGCTACTAAATGATGCAAAAAAGCACATTGGGAAGAATTTTTGAATAAATTTGGGGGGTCTTGTGATGTGAAGTGGGTCTCCTGCAAGAATATAATGTCTCCCCTGATTTTTTCATGTCCATGAAAGCTAGCCTTCTTTTTCGGTTATTCTGTAGTCCTTTAACGTTCAAGGAACGGATTTTAATTGGGGCCTTAGTGGCCATTGTTGGTTTCTAGTTGTTCGGGGTCTTGGGGTCCCTCCTTTCCCACTAGGGGAGACCTTGTTTTTATATTCTAAAGACCCTGTATGATTGAGGTCGCCTATTGGGCTGGGCCTCCTTCTAGGGGGGGTGTGCTGGGTTTGCCTTTGGGGAGGGGGAGAGGGGTGGAGAGGAGGGGGAGGGGGGTAAAGATCTGCTGGGACAGGACCAGCAGGTGGAGAAAAGATAGAAGTAGGGCCAGTTTTGGTCCTGAAATGGTTTCGCCTGGTCTTTGGACGGACCGGCGTTTGGGCTTGGGCGCCCTTCTGGGTTGTGTCTGGATCCGACGGTTGGGTCGCAACAGAGGGGGGCCAGACCCTTAGCTACTGTTGTGTGGCTCCTTTCCCATTCGTCACCTTTATTCAATTTTAGAACCCCGCCAATTATTATATTTGCTGGTAACTAGATGGGGGAGGGGGGGGAGGGGACACAGGGGGGGGGCCGGGGGAAGCATTATATGGCTGTCTAGGGGGGGGGGGGGTTGGTGGGGGGAAGGATGTAAGCACGGAAGGGAAGGGAGGGGGAGGGAGGGGGGGTGAGGGGGAGGGAGGGGAAGGGAGGGGGGGGTGAGGGGGAGGGAGGGGAAGGGAGGGGGGGGTGAGGGGGAGGGAGGGGGAGGGAGGGAAAAGGGAGGGGGGGGGGGTGGGAGGGAGGGAAAAGGGAGGGGGGGGGGTGGGAGGGAGGGAAAAGAGAGGGGGGGAGTCTATGGTGTTGGTTTTATTAAGTACCTGTTACATGAGCAGTCATATATCATATATCCAGGGTATCATCACATTTTTGTCTAGGAGAGAGGCTCCCCTAGTGGATCTCACATTTTTGGCTTAATATAACATAATTTAACTTATCCTAACATAACTCAACAACATTTCACATAACATAGCATCATCTAGTGCTAGATAACATTCTAGACCAGTTTGAAGCAGACTTTAACATTGTCCTGATGTTTTGTTTTGCCTCACGCCTTGTGTAAACAGAGTGTATTTTATATGTTAGCTCTTTTTCTAGGTTGTGTACTATGTGCTCTTTGGGTGGGGGGTTGTAGTTGTGTCTAAGTGTGTGGTGGGGGAGGTTCTCTTAGTCTGTCCTATGGGTGGCTGGGCGCTTCTTAGAGGTAGGGAGAGGGGGGGGGGGTCGAGGGGCTGGCCGGTAGTGTGCCGGGGTGGTGTGAGGGAAGGGGGTCTCCGTGTGGGGGCGGAGGGAGGGGGGGAAGGGGGGGAAAGACCGGACTTTAGGGGGGGAGAGGGGGGGCGGGGAGGGGGGGAGGGGGGGGGCGAGAGGAGGGGGGGGGGAAAGCGTTATATGGCTGTCTAGGGGGGGGGGGTTGGTGGGGTGAAGGATGTAAGCACGGAAGGGAAGGGAGGGGGGGTGAGGGGGAGGGAGGGGGGGGGAGGGGGGGAAGGGAGGGGGGGGAGGGGGGGCGAGGGAGGGAAAAGGGAGGGGGGGGGGAGTCTATGGTGTTAGTTTTATTAAGTACCTGTTACATGAGCAGTCATATATCATATATCCAGGGTATCATCACATTTTTGTCTGGGAGAGACACTCCCCTAGTGGATCTTACATTTTTGGCATAATATAACATAATTTAACTTATCATAACATAACTCAACAACATTTCACGCAACATAGCATCATCTAGTGCTAGATAACATTCTAAACCAGTTTGAAGCAGACTTTAACATTGTCCTGATGTTTTGTTTTGCCTCACCGCCTTGTGTAAACAGAGTGTAATTTATGTTAGCTCTTTTTCTAGGTTGTGTACTATGTGCTCTTTGGGTGGGTGTTGTAGTTGTGTCTAAGTGTGTGGTGGGGGGAAGTTCTCTTAGTCTGTCTAGGGGTGGCTGGGCGCTTCTTAGAGGTAGGGAGAGGGGGGGGGGGTCGATGGGATGGCCGTAGTGTGCCGGGGTGGTGTGAGGGAAGGGGGTCTCCGTGTGGGGGCGGAGGGAGGGGGGGACAGGCGGGACTATGGGGAGGGGGAGGGGGGGAGGGGGGGGGAGAGGGGGAGGGGGGGAGAGGGGGGGAGGGGGGGGGGAGAGGGGGGAGGGGGGGAGGGGGGGGGAGAGGGGGGAGAGGGGGGAGGGGGGGGAGAGGGGGAAGGGGGGGAGAGGGGGAGGGGGGGGGGAGGAGGAGGGGAGGAGGGTAGAGGGGGGGAGGGAGGGGGGGGAGGGAGGAGGGAGGGGGAGGAGGGTAGAGGGGGGAAGGGAGGGGGGGGAGGGAGGGGAGGGGGAGGGAGGGGGGAGGGAGGGGGGAGGGAGGGGGGAGGGAGGGGGGGGGAGGGAGGGGGGGAGGGGGGGAGGGAGGGGGGGGAGGGGGGGAGGAGGGTAAAGGGGGGGTGGGTAGGGGGAGGGGGGGGGGTGGGGCCGATAGGTAGGGCCGGGGAGAGGGGGGGGGGGACAGTCTAGCTATGTTGTGTTGGTGATGTTTGTTTTCTATTTGTGTATCTGACTCTGTCGCGTGATCGCTGTATATGGTATTTGTTCCTGCTAGACGCAGCCTTTGTGTATATGCTTCGGCGGGTGGCTTAGCAGTTCCCTTAGCCCGAGGCCATTGATGCTTATTTTTGCCTCTGCTTGTCAGCCTTTCCCTCCGCCCACATATCATGCATTAGTCTTAGGTCACCGTTCCTTATGGCTAAGCGAGTGGGCGGGGTGACAACTTCAAACTTAATTGTCCCGGCTCGGTGTCTCTTCTCTGTCAGGCCTCCCCCGGCTGTGGGGCACCAGGCCGTGAGTATGGGTATCGCCCGAGGGGAAAGCGCGGGGGGCCACCCGGGGAGGGGAGAGGGGGGGGGGGGATCCGCTCTCCTCAGCAGAACCAGTCCACGGAGATCCCCGACCCCATCTCCCAGCCGCAAGGCCAGACCAAGGGTCTTCCAGGCCGCGGGGCTGGGCCACCCGCTAACATCCAGCCAGTGAGGCGTAGCCTCTGTGCGTCGCCCCCCCCAACCCGTCCGGCACCGTCAATCTCTGCAGGGATTTTTTAGGGATTACTTCACGGTTGCCGGAGCAGTTCGCAGCCCCTGGGCTCGGGGGATCATAAGGCCGGGAAGGTCCGGCTCTCCACCTCCAGGGACCCCACACGGGGAGGGTCGGGGGCCAAAAGAAGCCGAAAGGCCGCAGGTAGCCAACAAGAGGACGGGGACATGGCGAGAAAGAGGGAGGAAAAAAAATATAGTAAAAAATAAAAAAGGGGAAAAAAGGGGGGGGGCGGCGCCCCCCCCCCCCCCTCCCCTCCACCGCAGAATGCTGGTCCCTCCATCTCCCGCCGATCGGAGCCCCGTCTCACTTTTCAGGTAAGTGAAGTGGGTGTTGCAAGCGGTTGTGAAGATTTGAGAGCGGTGCTGTGTTCCCTCGTCAGCTGTCTCTCCTCTCCCGGTTGGGTCGGTGTAGTCATCTCCGCAGTGCTCATCCTCTCCCTGCAGTGCTGGTAATATGGGGTCTTTGTGTCATTCTTGAGGATGGTGCCTTTGTATGTGCTGAGAGTGTGGGGTTGAGTTCTTCTACTTAATCCTCTGACCCCTCTGTCCTGTGGGGTTGAGTTCTTCTACTTAATCCTCTGACCCCTCTGTCCCGCCAGCCTTTCCGAGGCTCTGGTTGGGGGCTCTTCTTGTCTGGGTCCTTCGTTTCTCCAGCTGGCAGGAGGGGTGAGGTTTAGTGCTTTAGCAAAGTGCTCCATATCTTCTTGATGTTTAATTGAGAGCATCTTTCCATTGCGCTGCACCATTAGTCTAAATGGGAAGCCCCATTTATACTTTACTCCGCTGTCCCGCAGCAGTATGGTTAGGGGTCTTAGTTCCTTGCGGCGATCTACAGTTCTTTTGGCTAGATCGTTGTAAAGTTGCAGTTGGCTGTCCTCAAATGTGATGAGATCTTTGGTTCGGGCAACCTCCATTATTTTTTCTTTTGCCGAAAATTTATGAAGTCTGACTATGACGTCTCTCATCCTTTTTGGATCCTCTGATCTAGGGCCAAGGGAGCGGTGAGCCCTGTCCAGTTCAAGGTCCGTCTGATTCAAGTCTCCACATAGGGAGGTGAAGAGCTCCAGGATGTAAGTCTTTAACTGCCCTGGAAGTACCGACTCGGGAATGCCTCTGATTCTTATGTTTTGTCTCCTGTCGCGATTCTCCTGATCTTCTAGGGAGTCGCGGAGACTTTCTACCTCAGCCCCGAGCCGGAATATCTCATTTGCAGCTAATTCTTGGGCCTGTGTGGAGGCCTCCATTTTGCCTTCCAGTACATCCGTGCGCTCCCTTAGGCCTGTCAGTTCTTGCTTTAGCTCAGTGACTGCTGATCTGAGATCGGCCTTTAGCGATTTGTGCAGGTCATGCAGCATTTCTGCATAAGCTCTTTCATGTCCTCTCGGGTGGAGTGTTGCCGCCGGCTGCGCTGGGGCATTTCTTGCCGGTCTGCGTTGGGCAGTTTGTTTGGGGCCTCGTGCGCCTGATGGGCCCTGCGCCATCTTGGCCTCTTGCCGCCGCCTCTGAGTTTCGTGGGGAGAATAGCTTGTTAACAGCCTGGGCTGTTTGGATTTTTGTTTGTTAGCCATTTCCTCTAGGGTTGCGGGTCTAGGGTAGTGCTTTAGGAGGGGGAATTTTCGGGGAAAAGAGCCTCTATTTGTTTATTTTTAGGGGGTCTGGCGAGCTCCTCTGCTACACGTCCATCTCCGTCGGCGTCCTGGCCACGCTCCTACATAGATTTGTTTATGTGTTCATAGGTTGTAGCGGGGAGGGGCAGGGGGGAAATTGGGAAGCGTGGCTGTGTAACTTTTCTGGCTCTCAATGTTGGGCACTCATATATTTGTGGCAGCCATTTTAGTGTTGTTGTTTTGGCGATTTTGCAGGTTGTGCTGCAGGAAGTTTTGTGCCAGGATGGGGTTGGGCCGTTGGTTAAGCCCGTGGGTCTCGGACGGCAGACTCTGGCAGCTGTTAGAGATTGGCAACCTCAGTTTTTTTTTTTTTGTTTGTTTTTTGGAGGGGGGGGGGGGGCTGTAATTATGGCTCTGGTGTGAGGGGGAGGGTGAAGGTCCACTTTGTAATTGTATTCTGACCAGGGGGGGAGAGGGGGCACCCACTCCTTCTGCACTGTTTTGTTGACCCCTGCTGTGCTCTAATGGCAGGGTGTCTCTGGGAGCTTCTGTGTAGCAGGGCTCCGTTGTCCCCCAACTGTCTATCCCTCCTTACCCTTCCCAGCTCCGGCTGAGCCTGATTGTCTCTCCGTCTGTCCTGCACACCTCCCCTCCGCCTCGGTTCTGCAGCGTGCCTCGGGTGAGCCTAAGCTTCCGATCCGGCGGCCATCTTGGTTTCCTGCTTCGTGGGTACTCGTGGGAGCGCTGTCGGCTGGCTGTTCTATTTCCAGCGGTGGAGCTCCCGGTGGCGCCCGCAGAGCCGAGGTCCCGTGCGCGCAGCTCGCCGTTCAGGCTGAGTGTCACCGCTGCAGGGCTCCTTCAGTTCCGTCCGGCGGCCATCTTGGAAATCTCGCTGCAGGGCTCCGGGACTCCGGCTCTCCGAGTGCTTGTTGCTTGCTCGGTCTGCCGCCACGGGGCCTCACGGGGTGCGGGTGAGTCTCCCCCGCTCGTGTGGCACTTTTTTACCGCTTTTTAGTTGGTTTTACGGGGTATTTTGTTGTTTTTAAACTGAGCCGCACGGAGCTCTCTGGCTGTGCTGCTTCCCAGTTCGGCTGCTGGCCACGCCCCCCAAAGAGGCAATCTTAATGCAATTTTTTGTGATATAATTGAAGCAGGAGGTCTCTGAACTGAACTGCATTCATTTAGCTCCGGGGTTAATCCCCTGCTTCTGGAGATATGTACCTCTGTAAGGGGTGCCGGGAGCTGCTCAGCTAGCAGGGATCACGTAATCGCGTCGTTTCAGAGCTCATACACCCTGCGGCCAATTGGAAGCCTTGACATCAGGCTTGGCTTCCTATTTGCCCTTGTGATGCGGGCGCTTTAAACTTTGCTGAGATATCAGCCCCCCCCTCCCAATGTAGGTCTGTTTCTAGGTAAGGGGGTCCCCGACCTGAAATGAATGGAGTTCAGCTCCAGAAACCCCCTGCTTCAATCGTATAGTTACAGCGACTCTTGATCCAACGAGGTTCAGACAAAATATCAAGTACTTTTTACTGTGAAATGCTTAATTAAAACTCAGAGAAATGATAAAGTCCCAGAAACCCTGCTGAATAGTTTTTCTCTGCATTTGGACAAAAGGTTAAAGTAGTAATGCAGTTAACCTCAAATTATTAATGACCAAATATTATTTAAAAAAAGAGGGCTTGTGTCATCTTCACAGCTCCTTGTGGGTTGGCCATGAACACACTAGGCTATTTTCATACATTCCAAGAAGGTCTGAGACCAGACACAAACAGAAGAGAGGGGGGGGGGGGGAGGGCTGAAATAAAACTTGTCTCACAGATGCCAATTTATGCTTTTGTGTATTAAGAGAAATTCGATTTAAGCTGTTAATTTTTATGTACGTTTTAGCGCTGCTCGCTGTGGGACAAGTTACATGTCAGAAAGACTTTCTTGACAGCCAGTGGATGTGTTTCCAAGTTCTTTGCAAACTCGACTCTTTTTTCTTTTCCCAGAATGCAAAGATTTCAGTTACAGAACTACATTTGTGTTTAAGATTAAGGCCCTCCCTCATTTGGGAGTGGCAGGACACTTTCCAACTTGTTTGACAAAACTATATTCTTTACAGAATCTGTATGCATTTACTATCCTGCAAAGTTATTTTTCTAGAGGAAATATATGATATAAAAGACATTCACTCATTATGCACAATGACATTCTTAGGAAGATAAATCTAGGTGATTTAATGCCTTTTTATCTATCTGTCAATCTAATCTTTTCTCCTTTTATTTTCTTTCTCTAGGCAGGTAACACCTCAATTTAGTAGAAAAAAACTTTCAATGTTTGGTAATAACTTTGTGTGTTTAATATATCAATGAAGGACTAAATAAAATAATTAAGTGATCCAAGTAATGTACTTATTTATAAAATGTTTTACCAGATAGAGTAAAATGATCTGGTTCTCTACCAGTTTAGATGAGTGCTTTATATATTCAGATTTGATACATACATCGGCTTATTAGTAGCCACTATCTATCTCCATACATAGTCTCTCCTTTGATGATTTCTGCTGACTATCATCTGGGAGGTTTGTGACCCAGCTACTAGAATTTTATTGGTATTACAACTACCAAGCCACTTCAATCTATGTGGTTGTGACATTTACTATTTAGTGTCCAACCAATTCGGGCTTCTCACCCTTTTTTCAGCCAGTAATAGTGAGAAGTATTGGTGATAGTTACGCCTAACGCTGTATATTTTAATCACTGTTCTTCTTGTACAGTGATATAAGTTTTATGTAACACATGTATTAATAAAGTTATTTGTTATTACAGGCAGTCCTCGGTTATCCAACACAATGCGTTACTCAAAATGGCGTTGTAAAGCGAAACGTTGTAAAGCGAAACACATTTTCCCATAGGAACACTGTTTAAATGAAAGGTTCTGTTCCTAAAGGCATTTTTAACACTAAAATACACCAAATATTTTATGCAGGCAATAAGATATGCAGCACACACATAAATTATATAGTGTATATACTGTATTATATATATAATATAACATAATAAATAATATATTATATAGTATAATATAATATTATATAGTATAATATTTTATATATACGCTCTTACGACGCTTTGCAACGTTGTTTATGTGAATGTGTATATATATATATACACACACACAACGTTGCAAAGCGTCGTAAGAGCGTTGGATAAGCCATTTTGGCGTTGTAAAAATGAATATAGGTATGCATTGCACAGCGTTGGATAAGCCATTCGTTGTAAAGCGAAGCGTTGTAAAACGAGGACTGCCTGTACAGCTCAACCCCGTTATAGCGCGATCCGCTTATAACGCGGTCTGAGCGTGGCTCCCGATTTTAAAAACATCTCCATAATTTTATAACGCTGTCTAATTCTGTGGACCCGAGGACCGCGTTATAACGGGGTTCGGCTGTATTCACTATTATTTGGTGGTGTGCAACAAATTGGATTTCTTTATAGTTAATACCGTAGTATTTTTGTTTTGTTTTTTTTGTTTCTGTTTATACCCCAGTCCAGATATGCACCTCCCATTCACAAAATGATTATACATTTAGGTCTATTAGCTGGCAGTTTAGTTGATCATTAGTCCCCTTCCCCTTTTTTTTCCAGCTTTAGTCTTTTGGCTGAGAGTCTCGGGTAGGTTGTTCCAGTTGTGAAGTGCACAGTAAGAGGAGAAGTGGCCAAGTTCTTTTTTGAACCTTGGGACCATGAAGAGTCTTTTGGAGTCAGATCTCAGGTGATAAGTGCTTCGTGTGGTAGGGGTGAGGAGCTTGTCCTGATAGGTGGGTAGCTTGTGCACAAAGTATTTGAAGGCAAGACAGGAAAAATTAATTTTGCACCTAGACTCAATATAATTCTTTGAGCATTTTGCAGTAATGTGTGTTGGAGTTACATTTTAGGATAAAGTGGCATATTGAGTTGTAGAGGGTGTCTAGTTTGCCAAGATGAGTTTGGGGTGCTTTACTATGTCCCCATAGTCTATAATTGGCATTAGCATCTGCTGTGCAATGCGTTTTCTGACCACCGTTTTTAGGGAGGATATGTTCCTATAAAGTACACCCAGTTTGGCATAAGTTTTGGATGACCAGGTATTAATGTTCAATCCAAATGTTAAAATGGGAATCAGACCATACAGTATGCCCAGATATGTCAAGCTAGTGACAGGCTAGAATGGTGTTAGAGTTCTGATCTGTAGCTCCATCATTGGTAACTTTTGAAATTTAGCCTTGGTCCCAAATACCATTGTTACAATGTTGTCCGTGTTTAAAAACAGTTTGTTTTGGGAAATTCAGTTTTCAAGTCTTGAAAAATCAGATTGAAGTACGTGGGTCAGAGATGCTAGTGCTGTGTGCATATAAAATTGTGTCATCCACATACATATGTATTGATGCTCCCTTAGAACCTGTAGGTAGATCATTAATGAAGACTGAAAAGAGTAGGGGCCCCAGAACAGAGCCTTATGGGACACTGCTGTTGGGATCTACCTGATAAGCAGGAGTGAAACCAGTTTAAAGCGTGTTCCCCTATTCCAGAGTACTGGAGCTTGTTTAACAAGATAACATGGTCAACAGTATCAAAAAACTTTGCTAAATCTATGAATATTGCACCAGTAAGTTGACACAGTTCCATTCCACACTGGATCTCATTGCAAACTTTTAGGAGGGTAGTTACTGTGGAGTGTTTCGAGCGAAAGCCAGATTGGAGTTGGCCAAGGAAATTTGTCTTGGTATAGTAATCGTTTAATTGGGAGTAGACTCATTTTTCCATGTCTTTGGATAGTACTGGGAGAAGAGAGTTTTGCTCCTGGTTAGACTGTTTTTGTCCTCACTTTTGAAGATTGTGACAACTCAGGCAGTTTTCCAGGTCTTTGGGATATGGTCTGTAGACAAAATAGAGTTGATTAGGGAGGCAAGCAGTATGGTGATGGCTGGGGCACAGAGTCATAGAAACTTTGATTGCAGTAGGTCAGGTCCACATTGGCTGCTTAGTTTTAATTTGAAGAGCGCTTGTGTAATAATCTCTTCAGATACTAGAACAAATTGAAAATTGTGAGCACTGTCGGGAGGTGGTGGAGCTATAGGGCTCTCACTGGTTGATCTTCATGTTTGTAGTTTGGTTTGAGTTTTGATAATAGGGAAGTAGCACACCCCACAAGGTATTCATTGAATACGTTTGCTATGTCAGTGGGACTTGTAAGATAAGTATCATCCTTTTTGATATTAGATGGTTGTTGATGTCTAGAAGGCTGGAATATATTGTTGGTGACCTTCTAGAGGTTTGCTGGATTTGAGATATTTTAGTGAAAATGTAGTATTATTGGGCTTTTGCTAGTCTTGTTTGCCTTGTGCATGTATTCCGCAGTCATCTGTAGCTATTAAGATCTTTGCTAGTGCCAGTTACGTTGTATCTTTTCTACTGTATCCCTAAATTGGTAAAGTGCAATAATGTTGGTTGTAACCCACGGAATGTTGGGCACCCCCTACTCTTATTCTGTGTAGTGGAGGATGGCTGTCAAAGTTTTAAAAATTCTGTTTGGAAATATTGAAGCACAGAAACGGGGTAAGGTATCGAGTTTGTGGCACTGTGCCATGGCATTGGGTAACATCAGCCAGAACCTGTTGTGGGTTAAAGTTTCTAAATGTTCTAGAGACTTGAACTTTAGGGCTTAATTTGGGTGATCTGATTTTCCTTACAGAGTACACTATTGCATGATCACTGAAAATTTCAGGTAGGATACCACCGGATTGGATTCTGTTGGGACTAGAGGATAGAATCCAGTCTAGCAATTAATGGTTGTGAGATTTTAGGTTTATCCATGTGGATTGGGAAATTAGTTCAGTTAGGTTTAGTGACTTGCGTTGTCTGGATTTTGTTGTTTTTAGGGCCAAGCCAATTGGGGTCGAAATCCCCAAGAACTAACAGCTCACTCTTCCCCCTTCAGAGAGGAAATTGAGTCAAGAAACGGAGTGATATCATTCAGGGATTGTAGTGGTGCTTTAGGGGGGGTGATAGATGCCAGCAATGAGCGGCTTAGAGAAAGGGAGGCACATTTTGATAACTAGGCTTTGAAAAGAAGTTGGGCTTGGGGGGCAATTTAGCAGCGTAAATTGCAAGGAGTCTTCAATATAAAGTAACACCTCTCCTCTTTTTTTATCTATCTTTCCTGGAAATTGAGTGTGCCTGAATGGTGGTAGTTTCATCAAGGGTTTTAGGAGTTAGCCATGTTTCGGTGTGTGATAGCTTTGGGTTTATGCAAAAGGCACCATGCCCTTAGTTCATGCAGTTTGGGCAGCAGGCTACGGATATTTATATGGACAGATAACCGTTTTTGGAATTTGAAAGGGGCATTCTCAAGGGTATGGGACAGAGTTGAAAAGGGAAGGCCTGGGTTCCATTCAATATCCCCCTCTAAAGAGAGTAACCGTATAAATAAAAATGTGTGTAATTGCTTACAGGCTGTAAGGTTGCGATATTTGTCATTAGTGCGAGGGGTGGTTAGTGTACTGGTTTTCTGAGTTCTCCACCAACAATCAGTAGACGATGCAAGGCTTTTGAGGTGTCCAGGGTGTATGATGATATTGGCTGTGCGCCAGGTGGGAGCAGTTTGTGAACTTCATGGTTTTCTTCGATGTGCTGCATCGCTCTGTTGTCCGGCTGTCCCCTCCCTGTGATGTCACATATGGCTCTGCCTCAACAGGGACTATTTGGTAACAGGAGCGGTGTTTGGAAATTGTGATTTTTAGCGGTTTGATTTGAGACAGAATTTAATTAACATGTTCGAAGTGTCTCTGACAGATAATATTGTTACATTGTATCTTCCTGACATCGATGGACACCTGAACGTTCTGTGCAATTACATTGGTGTCTGTGATACCTGTGACTTCCTGAATCATTAATGACATCTCATAATAATGCCAATATGGCAGCTCCCCGCTCTGGAAATGGCAAAAAGAGATCTCTTAAATTAGGAAACATGGGGGGGAGATAAAATGTAAATGCAGAGGACTGCTGCTTTAGGAAAATATTTGTTGAATAGTTTATTTTAAATGTGCTGATGTCTAGTGTTAAAAAAATATTGGGACATTAATAACCATAATTGTTGCGGCCCTCATTAGGGTAATGAGTTTTTAGAAATTGGCTCAGTATATATGGCTGAGAATCTGTGTTGAGACAACCAAGGCCTGAAAGACATCAGGGAGGTGCGCTCATTTTTTGTCGTCTTCTTGATTTAGCTTTGTATGTTATTAGAAATGTGGGAGTACTGTACATCTAGTCTTAGGCCTCTCGCTACATTAAAACTTCTTGATGACTGGGGCCGTTGTGCTAACATGTGAGACCAACATTGTATCCTGAATTTTTCCCCCCAACATTTTGTTTATTTAGTATTTTTCATGGGGTACAAAATTAAGACAGGAATACACGGAAGATATAAATACATAATAAATGGGATCATATAACAACATTATAGTTTACGGCATATTATGGTAGGGTGGGTGATAGGGAATATGGGGAGAAAACATGGAATTTTAAGGGTAAGCAAAACATTGAAGAAATGAAATGTAAAATTAAGCGATTAAACTCGTCCTCCAACACATCTCACAACATCTCAACAAATCCACAAGAAGATCAGGCCTTCTACCCCTCTTAGTGACGAACCACCGCTCCCATACTGATGTGAATTTCTGATTTCTCTCTCTCAGGAATGCTGTGATTCTTTCCATAGAGAGGATGTACACCCTATGTTTAATTACACTGATAACTGGGGCCTCTGGCTTATTCCATAAGTTGCAATAGAGCATCTTGTTGCTAGAATATGCGAGGCAAATTTACAAATGTTTTTGGTCCGGTCCTATGAAAGTCTACCCAGGAAAGCAAAGAACAGGGATTTAGGGCCAGGGGCCTACAGAGCTTTGGGGTTGGAGTAAATATCTGCTTCCATAGGGGTGCTATTATCGGACATGACCACCGTATGTGCTAGGGAACCTCTTTGCCCTTATCTTCTGATGCATAGAGGAGATCTTTCCCTTTTAATAGAGTGTAGCCTAACCGGAATCAGATACCACCTGAATAGTATTTTGTAAGAGTTCTCATATATCGCGTATCTAGCATAGCTCCCAATTCCTCCTCCCATTTTAACATGAACACTTATTGGCATGGTCGGTTTTCAGTAGCATTTGGTATATTTGTGAGATCAACCCACGCTCTAAATATCTAGACCATCGATTTGCAACCTTTTTATGGTTAAGGAACCCTAAAATTATATTGTGAAATCCTGGGGAACCCCAACCCTTTCTAATAGCGCGTCTGAGATCAGATGCATTGTAAATTCTGCTGTATTTGGTACATTTTTATAATTACCTGGAAATTGCAGGGATCCCTTTAGGGATGCCCAGGGAACCCAAGGGTTCCTAGGGTACACCTGTTGAAAAACACTGGTCTAGACTTTTATAGAAGTTCAAAATAGGTTATGATGAAGGGCAGTGAGGGGAGTGAATTGACATAAAAGTTTAGACTTTTAGGAAGCAAAAAATTTCAGAGGGAGGCAATTTTCCCCATGCCTTTAGATCAGTAAAGCTCTTGATCTGAGAGCATCTATAAAATAATCAATTCTGGGGAGTCCCACTTTAACCCAGGTATCAAAGCATAGCCTAGTCAACCCTGGGATAAATTGTGGGTTACTGAACAAGGGAATCATGCCCAAGTTCTTTGTGGAAAGGCAGTGCTTAGTTTTAAGCTGATCCCACATGGGGAAGGAGTGAGAATTTGCCGGACGGTCTTTGCAGGGTAACCACAGGAGAGACTTGACTTCTGTCAGAGAGCAGAGAGAGTCTTCAATGTCCACCCACCCCCTTGAATTCCGTACAGAATTCCACAGGAGGGTCTCACCCAGTCTAGAGGCCTAGTAATATTTTAAAGAATTAGGGACTGCTAGGCCCCGTTTATTTGACAAGACGTACAGCATCAGAGACAGATCTGATTGGGTTGCTCTACAGCAGGCCTGCACAACATACGGCCCGCGGGCCGCATACGGCCCGCCTGGCCTCTCTGTGCGGCCCGCGATGACTCCGGCCGGGCGCCAGTTAATTAATTAAATAAAGTTAAAAAAAAAAAAAAATGGCGGCGATTTATCTCCCCCCCCTCCTCCAACCCCCCCTCTCCCCTCCGCTCCACCCCCACCCCCTCCCCTCCTCCATCCCTCCCCGCCCCGGGTTTTGCGGTGCGCGGGGGCAGCAGCAGCAGCATGAGGCAGCCGTGAGTATTTTTTTTTTCAATAGCAGGATGCCGGGGGGCGGGGCTTAGTACCGGGGAGAGAGTATGTGCTGATCTACAAGGTGGGGGGTGTGTGTATAAAACGGGCTGGTGGGGGGTGGGTGTGAAAAACGGGCTGGTGGGGGGTGGGTGTGAAAAACAGGCTGGTGGGGGGTGGGTTTGAAAAACGGGCTGGTGGGGGGTGGGTGTGAAAAACGGGCTGGTGGGTGGGTGTGAAAAACGGGCTGGTGGGGGGTGGGTGTGAAAAACGGGCTGGTGGGGGGGTAGGCTGCTGACATGTGAGGGGGGGTAGGCTGCTGACATGTGAGGGGGGGTGGGCTGCTGACGTGAGGGGGGGTGGGCTGCTGACGTGAGGGGGGGTGGGCTGCTGACGTGAGGGGGGGTGGGCTGCTGACGTGAGGGGGGGTGGGCTGCTGACGTGAGGGGGGGTGGGCTGCTGACATGTGAGGGGGGGTGGGCTGCTGACATGTGAGGGGGGGTGGGCTGCTGATGTCTGACGTGAGGGGGGGTGGGCTGCTGACACGTGAGGGGGGGTGGGCTGCTGACACGTGAGGGGGGGTGGGCTGCTGACACGTGAGGGGGGGTGGGCTGCTGACACGTGAGGGGGGGGCGGCTGCTAACATGTGAGGGGGGGGGCGGCTGCTAACATGTGAGGGGGGGGGCGGCTGCTAACATGTGAGGGGGGGGCGGCTGCTAACATGTGAGGGGGGGGGGCGGCTGCTAACATGTGAGGGGGGGGGGCGGCTGCTAACATGTGAGGGGGGGGGCGGCTGCTAACATGTGAGGGGGGGGGCGGCTGCTAACATGTGAGGGGGGGGGGGCGGCTGCTAACATGTGAGGGGGGGGGGGCGGCTGCTAACATGTGAGGGGGGGGGGCGGCTGCTAACATGTGAGGGGGGGGGCGGCTGCTAACATGTGAGGGGGGGGGCGGCTGCTAACATGTGAGGGGGGGGGCGGCTGCTAACATGTGAGGGGGGGGCGGCTGCTAACATGTGAGGGGGGGGGCGGCTGCTAACATGTGAGGGGGGGGGGGGCGGCTGCTAACATGTGAGGGGGGGGGGGCGGCTGCTAACATGTGAGGGGGGGGCGGCTGCTAACATGTGAGGGGGGGGCTGCTAACATGTGAGGGGGGGGGGGCTGCTAACATGTGAGGGGGGGGGGGCTGCTAACATGTGAGGGGGGGGGGGGGCTGCTAACATGTGAGGGGGGGCTGCTGCTAACATGTGAGGGGGGGGGGGGGGGCTGCTAACATGTGAGGGGGGGGGGGGCTGCTAACATGTGAGGGGGGGGGGGCTGCTAACATGTGAGGGGGGGGGGGGGCTGCTAACATGTGAGGGGGGGGGGGCTGCTAACATGTGAGGGGGGGGGGGGGCTGCTAACATGTGAGGGGGGGGGGGGGCTGCTAACATGTGAGGGGGGGGGGGGGCTGCTAACATGTGAGGGGGGGGGGGGGCTGCTGCTAACATGTGAGGGGGGGGGGGGGGCTGCTAACATGTGAGGGGGGGGTTGCTAACATGTGAGGGGGGGGGGTTGCTAACATGTGAGGGGGGGGGGGTTGCTAACATGTGAGGGGGGGGGGGTTTGCTAACATGTGAGGGGGGGGGGGTTTGCTAACATGTGAGGGGGGGGGGGTTGCTAACATGTGAGGGGGGGGGTTGCTAACATGTGAGGGGGGGGGGGTTGCTAACATGTGAGGGGGGAGGCTGGCTGCTAACATGTGAGGGGGGAGGCTGGCTGCTAACATGTGAGGGGGGAGGCTGGCTGCTAACATGTGAGGGGGGGGCTGGCTGCTAACATGTGAGGGGGGGGCGAGAGTGATGTGAGTTGCATAGGGAGGGTATGATGTGAGTTGCAGGGGGGGGAGAGTCATATTGAGGGGAGGGAGAGAGAGAGTGTCATATTGAGGGGAGGGAGAGAGAGAGTGTCATATTGAGGAGAGGGAGAGAGAGAGTGTCATATTGAGGAGAGGGAGAGAGAGAGTGTCATATTGAGGAGAGGGAGAGAGAGAGTGTCATATTGAGGAGAGGGAGAGAGAGAGTGTCATATTGAGGAGAGGGAGAGAGAGAGTGTCATATTGAGGAGAGGGAGAGAGAGAGTGTCATATTGAGGAGAGGGAGAGAGAGAGTGTCATATTGAGGAGAGGGAGAGAGAGTGTCATATTGAGGAGAGGGAGAGAGAGAGTGTCATATTGAGGAGAGGGAGAGAGAGAGTGTCATATTGAGGAGAGGGAGAGAGAGAGTGTCATATTGAGGAGAGGGAGAGAGAGAGTGTCATATTGAGGAGAGGGAGAGAGCGTGTCATATTGAGGAGAGGGGGAGAGGGCGTGTCATATTGAGGGGAGGGGGAGAGGGCGTGTCATATTGAGGGGAGGGGGAGAGGGTGTCATATTGAGGGGAGGGGGAGAGAGTGTTATATTTTATGGGAAGAGAGACATGGGGGGGATGCTGACTTGTGGGGGGGATGCTGACATGGGATGATGACTTGGGGGGGGGGGAGCTGCTGACATGGAATGGGCTGGGGGGACGTGGAGGGGTTATTGTGTGTTTGATGTGGAGGGGGGTATTGTGTTGGTGATGGGGAGAGATGGGGGTATGAGAGATAGATGGGGAGTAGCGTAAAGGTTGATAGTGAGGGTTTCTGTGGGAGATATGATGATGATGAGAGGTGCTGGAGGAGAGATGATGATGATGATGATGATGATGATTTAGCCCGTGCGGCCCAAATTTTTTTTTCCTTGGAGCAGTTCGGCCCTTCTCACTTTACGAGTTGGGCAGGCCTGCTCTACAGTGTCACTGATGTCCCAGATTGCCAGACAACAGGGGAAGTTGAATCCTAACTCAGAGCAGCTCCATTTCTACTTCAAGAATCAGGCCTATAGCACCTGCAGGATGACCTCAATAGTGGGTAACTGTATGACTGTCTATGTGCAGTGGCCTCTGTACCCATAGTAGAAGATGCTAAGTTTGCCAACATGATTGCTGTGCATAAACCCCAATGTGTTGCAAGATCCTCTGGCGCTAAAGGGAGTTAAGTTCTGCTGTATTCCTTTGTTTTGGTCACAATTTATTTTCTATGTTTGTTTGTTATGAAAAATTGTGCAAGTGAGCAGTGAATGGCATTTCTCGTCTGCTGAAATCTGCTGGGTGTAAGCATTTTAGTAGCATATTACCATATTCAAAGTTTAGAAGTGACTGGGCTCATTATGGAACTGTCACAAAGAACAGATGGTTTAAATAATGTGTCATGAATAAATATTGAAAAATGACTCACTGTAATAAATGCTCAGCTTTTGAAGACCATATTTCTGTTAATAAATAATGGCTTCAGATTGTTCGTAGAAGGGAATTTAGATAGATGTAGATACATTTTCAGAAGCCTGTTATTCTCTTTGTTAGCATTCTATAATATCAAGGGTACAACTACAACTCCCAGGCTCCCCGGCTTCTAAGGCCGCACTTATAGTCCGGGAGACGCGACATCACGTCAAAACAAATGTATTGAATCCGCCATGTGCGCTTATAGTAGGAACGGAGCGATGGCTTGGTTGCAATCGCTGAAAGTCAATAGTCAATTCAGTTTGATTTTTTCAGCGACCGCAGCGTGACGTCAGCGTCGCCGTAGCTAGGACTATAAGCGCGGCATAAGTACAGTAAATGAGGAAGTGCACAGTTTTCCAAGGACTCATATTAATGTCCTTGGCGGTTGTATCCTATTGATCTGTGTTTGGGATTCAGTGATTTAGAACAGGGGTGCGCAGACTGGTGGGGAGGGGGGCGAGATTTGTCTGTGGGGTCTCGGGCGATTGCAGAGGTCCCTCGCCCTTCCCCCAGGCATATAAATTGAATGCTGGGGGGGTCGCGTGAGGCCTCTGCAGCAATAAAACTTACCGCAATTCAGACGCTGAGACGTGTCTCCATGACCTGACGTCACGTGACTCTGGAGTGTCATTTGACGCAGCTGCCAGGTAGGAGGGGGGGTGGGCGCGAGCTCCGGAGAAGGCAGACGGGGGTGCAGCAGGAAAAGTTTGCCCTCCCCTGATTTGAGAAGATGGGATGTACTCCAATCTGGTGGTCATAATTTTAACACGTTCTTGTTAGAAACTGAACCTATGAACTTGTCTTTACAAATGTGGTGCCTTTTAAAGGGGCAGTCCTTCCTAGGACCAAAGTGATCTAATGGCAGTGACGGTTGTAATGGACCACATCTGGATGATGCCTTTTTACATAAATCTGATCTAAAGTAACTTTATAAACACAGTGAGCTGAGACTTAGGAGGGGTTTGATTTCCTCTGGCTGTTTTCCCCCCTCTGATGTCACTTTGCATAGGCAATCCCTCCTCCTTACTGCCTCCTCTCTCACTGTCCCCCCCCCCGCCCCTCCCCATTATGTTTATTGGCTCTCTGAGAGTGTGATAAAGGTAAAGAAATAAAGCAATTGATAGACACACTCTCCCATTCATTGGCAATTTAGTAATTCATTTGTGAAGGGGTTAATACATGGTGCATGGCAGTAGTTTGCTATGGGGCATAACACACAGCCTTACTGTTTGGTATTTGTTTATGGGGGATGTAGTGGTTAATGTGGTATTTATTCTGGAAATATAGTTTATGCCAACTAACAATTTAAGAAAACTGAATTCTGTAAACTTACATTGCATGTCTGATTTAGTAAAAAAAAAAAAAAAAAAAAAGCTGTAACTCTTTGCCCGATTATTAGATATTCGGGAAAACCTAATTAGACTGTAGTTTAGAAATGAATTGAGTTATTCTGTAGTGTTGGATATCAGATGTATCTGTGGGATTTTATAGATTGTATCTATCTTTTTTGTTTGTTACATTATAATACACTAAAAATGTAATTCAGTTGTTTAAAAAAAAATTGCTACAAGTATTTTCTCATACTACAGAACTGATATATATATCAAAAAAAAAACTATGTAGGATATTGCTTGGTCTGCAGCTTTAAGAGGTTTTTTTGTGTTGCAAAAAATGTTTTCTTAGCATTTTTCTTTAATTTTTAAGAAAAGTTCAAGTTTGTAAAAATAAATTAAAATAAAATATAGCTTAGTGTAGTTTAACTCTGTACTAATAACCATTAAACTTCACTAGCTTTATGTGAGAGCGATCTTGTTTGACATAGTCTTGTTTGTTCTTATTGTTTTCAGATCATTTAAAGTCCTGTCTATGGGTCCTCTTGAGACCAAAATAAACTGAGCCGTGAGATGTTTAATGGGTTAAGTTTTGCTGCGCTAAAATAGGTCTACAGTACTTGCCTAGTTTATTTCGGTGCATCAAAACTTAACCCATTAAATATCTGACGGCTCTGTTTTATTTTGGTCTCAAGGGGACCCATAGACCTAATTAACGCGGTTTAGCTCCGGAGACTTCCTGCTTCCCACCTATTAAAAATCCCCAACACATTCTGCTCCTTTTAAACCATTTTGAAGTAAGTCTTTGTATATTTGTGAATTTAGTTGCTTTACTTCGGTTATCCTTTTCCTTCTTGTTTAACTTGATCTTCTGTCAACCATAGTAGAAGAGATGGAAAAATTCCAGGCTCCTAAAATTCCCCCCTCAGGCACCTGTGCTATACGCAGTGATAACTGACCTGTCAATTATGGCTGCGACCAGCGACATCTGGATTCTGCAGCGACGGTGATTGGCAGCTCAAGTCACCACTGCACAACTCAGTGTGGATAGTGGAGAAGGGGGGAGAAGGGAATCGGAATGCAGGAGGCAGAGACTACGTGAGGGCTGGGGGCAGAGCTAATCGGTGCCCTCCCGTATACTCTGCCCTCTGCTCTTCATGCCAAGTGTGGCAGGGTGAGGGGAGTCAAGTCTGTGTGAGAGTGTCTGTGAGGGTGAGTGAATGTGTGTCTGTGTGTCACAGACGCAGTGACGCTGGTGGAAGGGGGGTTGCCGGAACGCCCGCGCCTAACAAAACGCTGTCTCCTAAAAATTGTCTGACTCCTCTAAGTATTTCATATTTTTGTCCACTCCTGATATAATTGGTCTTCTGTAGTGGCAGTGTTCATAAAGCCAATTATCTTATACTAGCATCGCCTCAGCTGATGTGCATGATTTCAGATGACCAGTTTGTGGTTTGTACCATTTAATAGGGATTAAGTGACGGTTTTAAATTAAACTTTTTTGAGTAATTTATAAGACTTCTTGGAGGGGGCAATGGGTTAAACCCAGCCTTATAATGGAAGGGAGGCTGCTGCTATTGGCGAAATTTCAGAGTGAACATTTGGGAAATTTCAAAATTGGACAATTTTCCAGGAACGTCCGTGCAAAGAGATCAAGTGCGACAGTAGGCAGAAGTTTGGCACTGAAGGATTTGTATGAATAGTGAATACTCTATAATTACTCGAGTGCCCTGATGACGTCTGTGGGGGCTGTTGTGATATCCGTTCTACATCGTTACTGGTCTGCTTGTTTCTAGGGGACATCACATTTAGTGGTCTTCAGCTGCAGTGAATGCAAAATGAAAAGAATAGGAGCGCTTCCTCTTATGTTCACATCATGGGGGGCACAGGTTGCGAGAATGTGATTGCAACACAGACTGACGTGCTAGAACCCCTCGTGCCACAGGCCATTGGGGACTGAGAGGGATATCAATGCTTATGTTGATTTGCATTAGTGTATCCACATTTAAATGAAATATCAATGAAGTGTTCCCTACATACTGCAATCGAGCTCAGTTATATCAATCCACTCTGCTGAATTGACTAAATAAAGAAATAGAACACCGCCCCAAGGAAGCTTGGGAGATGTGAATTTATTTTTACATTCAATTAGATCTCGTGTCTACGATTATTTTTACATTCTTCTCACTCGAGGGTTTCTGGATGCTGCCTGACGCTGGCCCGTTTTTTGTATTGCTCTTTTCATCCTGGACACATCTTGCATTGTAAAATCTTCCCGCAGTTTTCTCCCTTGGAGAAACTGAGAAGCTATTTTTTTGCAAGTCCTCTTTGCTTTTGATCTCCTACCAAATGTGTTTTTTTTTTTTTTTTTTTTTTTACTTGACCCCAACGGCTGCATCATCCTTCCCTCACTTATGTTGGGAGTCTACGACTAGCCTTTCATGAAACTGTGGACTACATATCCTTGATATTTTTTGCTATGTTTATATTTTTATCTATAAAACACATCTTTATCTAAAAACAGTTGTTAAAAAACACGATGCTGATGGTATTAAATTGTGCTGTTCAATTTATTGCATCTACTTTATATGTACTGTATGTGTATCTGTACAAAATAAACAGAGGACAGGTTATTACATTACAATAACGGCAATTAACATGCAGAAATAACTTGACGGCAGATAAGAACCACTTGGTCCACTTAGTCTGCTCATTCCCCTACTTGTAAAACCTCTGACCCAGTGTGACCTGTGACTTTCTTTCATATTATGGATAACATTGTCTATCCCAGTTGCACGGAACTCCAGTCCTCAAGATCCCCCAACAGGTCAGGTTTAAAGTATATCCCAGCTTCAGCACAGGTGGCTCAATCAGGATTGAGTCACCTGTGCTGAAGGTGGGATATCCTTAAAAACCTAACTGGTTTGGGGGATCTGGAGAACTGGAGTTGAGCACCCCTGGTCTATCTCACACAACAGAAGGGATTCCTTACCTCATAACGCCACACTCCCTTATATTGTAAGGTCTCTAAGCACTGATTCCTCCGGCATATTTAAAAATGGACATTTCTATAGCAACGCATTTTGAAAATACATGCTTAAATATTTTATTTATTTTCTTCCAAACTCATTTCACAGCAGAAATTATTGTAGTGAGATTTCTCTACCAGGTAATGTTATATTTATAACGCACTTACAGGCACTGGGAAACAAAAAAATAAAATGTAAAAAAACCCATTCTCGGTGCAGAATTGCAGCTCGATTTTGATGTGTTTGTTCTTGATGTTACTCCTTTCATGTGAAATACTTCTGAACACAGATACCAAGATAGATATAGTGTGTGTGTGTGTGTGTGTGTGTGTGTGTGTGTGTGTGTGTGTGTGTGTGTGTGTGTATTAGCTGATACTCCCTCCCTCATGTCCCCGTGGCTGGCTTCCCGGGCGGTAGGGGGGGTGTTCCTTCCCCTCCCCCCGTTCCCTGTCACTCCTTCCACCCCACTCCCCTGGTCCCCGGCGCTCCTTCCCCCCCGGTCCCCGGCGCTCCTTCCCCCCCCCGGTCCCCGGCGCTCCTTCCCCCCCCCCGGTCCCCGGCGCTCCTTCCCCCCCGGTCTCCGGCGCTCCTTCCCCCCCCCCGGTCCCCGGTGCTCCTCCCCCCCCCCCCCCCCGGTCCCCGGCGCTCCTTCCCCCCCCCCCCGGTCCCCGGCGCTCCTTCCCCCCCCCCCGGTCCCCGGCGCTCCTTCCCCCCCGGTCTCCGGCGCTCCTTCCCCCCCCCCCCGGTCCCCGGCGCTCCTTCCCCCCCCCCCGGTCCCCGGTGCTCCTTCCCCCCCCCCCGGTCCCCGGTGCTCCTTCCCCCCCCCCGGTCCCCGGCGCTCCTACCCCCCCCCCGGTCCCCGGCGCTCCTTCCGCCCCCCGCCCCCTGGTCCCCGGCGCTCCTTCCGCGCCCCCCCCCGGTCCCCGGCGCTCCTTCCGCGCCCCCCCCCCCCCGGTCCCCGGCGCTCCTTCCGCCCCCCCCTTCCGCCCGCCCCCCCCCCGCCCGCCCCCCCCCCCACCCCCGTGCTGGCTGGTTAAAGTGTGTGCAGTTAGAACCAGAAGCAGTTTGAACAAGGAAGCGGTTAAACAAGGTCTAGTTTATTGAAGTACAGTTTACTGTTAGTACTTCTAAACTTCATAGTTGCTAGAATGAGCAGGATTGAAAATGCCGCTCAATGCACATCTTGCCACATGTATGTGCACTTGGAGCAGCTGTTCCAAGGAGCATACCGCTGTGAGAGGTGTGAGCGGGTGGTCTCTTTAGAATCAGAGATTGCTGATCTGAAGAGGCAACTTGCAATATTGAGGGACATTGGCAATCTTGAAAGGGAATTAGAGCTCACTGAGCAGGCCCTTGCTTCAACTAGTGGTGCAGATGGTGGCGCTTTTAGTGAGGAGCAGGTAGGTAGCTTAGTTGCTGTTAGGGAGGAGCAGGTAGGTAGCTGGGTGACAGTTAGAAGGGGAAGCAGGGGCAATAGGGAGAGGCAGGTCGTTTCTGAGCTGACACATCCCAATAGATTTGCCATGTTGAGTGAAGATATTGGGAATGTTGGGGCAGAAATGGCAAGGCTGGGGGAGACTAATTCCTCTAGCAGCCAGGGGAATAGTTCCTCCAGCACAGTGGGGACTCAGGATGCTCAGATGCAAAGAAAGATTGTGGTGGTAGGGGACTCCATTATTAGGAAGGTAGATAGGGCAATCTGTTGCCGGGACCGCATGAACCGAACAGTTTGTTGTCTCCCAGGTGCTCGGGTTCGGCACGTTGCGGATCGGGTAGACAGATTGTTGGGGGGGGGGGGGGGGGGCTGGGATTGACCAAATAAAGAAAATGTTTGTAGGAATATTCTATAAACCACCAAATATCTGTGATATTGAGGAAGCTAAAATACATTTGCAAATGGGAAGGCATCAAAACTGGGTCATGTTTGCATAATGGGGGATTTTAATTATCCAGACATAGACTGGGGCAATGAGATTAGCGTTACAACAAAAGGAAACAGGTTTTTGGGGGTGCTTAAAGATAATTATATGACCCAAATTATTGAGGAACCAACCAGGAGAGGGGCAGTTCTGGATTTGGTCATATCAAACAATGTAGAAGTAATAACAAATATTCAAGTCCTGGAACATTTGGGTAACAGTGATCATAACATGGTCTCATTTGAAATAAATTATCAAAAAACAGATTACTTGGTTTCAACAAAGACTTTAAACTTCAGAAAGGCAGATTTTAATAAACTGACGTCTAATCTAGTAGTAATACATGGGATGATGTTTTTGCAGGGAAAATGTAGAAGATAAATGGGCAGTCTTTAAAACATTGTTAGAAAAGCACACTTATCAGTGTATACCCTTGGGTAATAAGTATAAAAGAAATAAGTCAAAACCAATGTGGCTAAATAAACAGGTAGGGGAGGAAATGGACAAGAAGAGGAAGGCGTTTAGATTCTTTAAGTCAGAAGGGACAGAGACATCGTATCAGAATTATAAGGAATGTAACAAAAATTGCAAAAGGGCAATTAAATTAGCAAAAATGGATAATGAAAAAAGGATTGCAATAGAAAGTAAGGTCAACCCTAAAAAGTTCTTTAAGTACCTTAATAACATAAAAATGAGAAAAGAAAATATAGGACCCTTTCAGTGTGAGATGGGTAGGCAGATTATTGGAGATAAGGAAAAAGCAGAGGTATTAAACAAATTCTTTACCTCTGTGTTTACCAGGGAAGAATCAAGTTCAATAGTAGCGCCACAGGAGGAAGCCACAACCTCCATATTAATGACCAATTGGTTAACTGAGGAAGAAGTTCATAAGCGACTTGAAAAAATTAAAATAAATAAGGCACCTGGCCCCGATGGCATACATCCGAGAGTTCTCAAGGAGTTAAGCTCAGTAATAGCAAAACCATTATATTTAATATTCAAGGACTCCATTTCCACAGGCTCAGTACCACAAGATTGGCGTAAAGCAGATGTGGTGCCTATATTTAAAAAGGGAGCTAGATCACACCCGGGGAATTACAGACCTGTAAGCCTGACTTCAATAGTAGGGAAACTACTTGAATGTTTAATACGGGATAATATTCAGGAATACCTAATGGAAAACAAAATTATTAGTAATAGTCAGCATTGATTTATGCAGGATAGATCTTGCCAAACTAACCTTATTTGTTTCTTTGAGGAGGTAAGTAGGAATTTAGACCAGGGTAATGCAGTTGATGTGGTCTACTTAGATTTTGCAAAGGCTTTTGATACGGTTTCACACAAGAGGTTGGTGTACAAAATAAAGAAAATTGGACTCAGTAATAATATATGCACCTGGATTGAAAACTGGTTAAAGGACAGACAACAGAGGGTTGTCATAAATGGAACTTTTTCAGGTTGGGCTAAAGTCGTGAGTGGAGTACCTCAAGGATCGGTACTGGGACCCCTGCTTTTTAACTTGTTTATTAATGACCTTGAGGTTGGGATCGAGAGCAAAGTCTCCATCTTTGCTGATGATACTAAATTGTGTAAGGTAATAGAATCAGAGCAGGATGTAATTTCTCTTCAGAAGGACTTGGAGAGACTGGAAACGTGGGCAGGTAAATGGCAAATGAGGTTTAATACAGATAAATGTAAGGTTATGCATTTGGGATGCAAGAATAAAAAGGCGACTTACAAATTAAATGGAGATATATTGGGGGAATCCTTGATGGAGAAGGATTTAGGAGTGCTTGTAGACAGCAGGCTTAGCAATAGTGCCCAATGTCATGCAGTAGCTGCAAAGGCAAACAAGATCTTATCTTGCATCAAACGGGCAATGGATGGAAGGGAAGTAAACATAATTATGCCCCTTTACAAAGCATTAGTAAGACCACACCTTGAATATGGAGTACAATTTTGGGCACCAATCCTAAGAAAAGACATTATGGAACTAGAGAGAGTGCAGAGAAGAGCCACCAAATTAATAAAGGGGATGGACATTCTAACTTATGAGGAGAGGCTAGCTAAATTAGATTTATTTACATTAGAAAAGAGGCGTCTAAGAGGGGATATGATAACTATATACAAATATATTCAGGGACAATACAAGGAGCTTTCAAAAGAACTATTCATCCCACGGGCAGTACAAAGGACTCAGGGCCATCCCTTAAGGTTGGAGGAAAGGAAATTTCACCAGCAACAAAGGAAAGGGTTCTTTACAGTAAGGGCAGTTAAAATGTGGAATTCATTGCCTATAGAGACTGTGTTGGCAGATACAATAGATTTGTTCAAAAAAAGGTTGGACATCTTTTTAGATGGGAAAGGTATACAGGGATATACCAAATAAGTATACATGGGAAGGATGTTGATCCAGGGAATAATCCGATTGCCAATTCTTGGAAGGAATTAATTTTTCCCCTAAATGGGTTTTTTTGTTTGCCTTCCTCTGGATCAATAAGTATAGATATAGGATAAAGTATCTGTTGTCTAAATATAGCATAGGTTGAACTTGATTGACGGAAGTCTTTTTTCAACCTCGTCTACTATGTAACTATGTATCTATTTGTAGCCTGTGGATAACTGTGATTGTTTGGATGGGCAGCTAATCAATTACCCATAAAATTACCTGCGCATTGAGTGAACAAGTGACATTTGTACAATAAATGATGGAAAATTGTGCACACAGAATAAACTTATAATACATACAAAACATAAATATTATTATATAAGAAATTCATATAAAAAATATTTATTACACACACACACATACAGTGCGTACATAGACATACATATACAGTATATAGTCGGAAGATGTGTGCTACATCTTGATAAAGTAACAATAAGGATCATAGAAAAATAATCTGGGCTCTCGATGTTAAGTATTTTCCTTTTGCAATTTTGTTCACACAAAATATCTGGTCTAGCGAGAGTGATGTGGCATAAAGTATATGCTGCTGAACTCGTGCGTGGCAATAAGTTTTGGCAAATTTAGAATACCTACCTGTAAGTGTGCATGTCCTCCACAGGTCACCTGCTTCCTGCCTTCATTCATTTATTCTTTTAGTTTTTTTTCCTTATCGCTTCTGTTCTTACTCTTTTATACATTTTTAGCTGTGATTACTTTGCTTGATGAAATTTGTCGTGTTCTCGTTTGAAGGTTGGACAATGCATTTCAAAATCTACTTTGAGTGCCAAAGCACTGTGTTGCTAGCCCTTCTGGCATTTAAAGGGTGGGGTAGATTTTGTATGCCATTCTGAACTTTTACTTTTCCGATTCTTTTAATTATCGCCTTTCTGCACATTTCAAGCAGCATGCATACTGGTAAAAAAAATTTTTTTTTTAAATGGGTTTTATTTAACGGCAATCCTTGCTGTTTGATTTATTTTTTATACGCAAGCACGCCCCTATAATTTTTTTTTTAAAACAAAGGGGTGCCTCAGAGCTGCACAGAGGCACTCAAAGCCAGGGGGGGCTCAACTCCCGTCTTCAAGCCCCACCTACAGGTCAGGTGTTAAGGATATCCCAGATTAAGCACAGGTGGCTCAATCAGTGGTTGAGCCACCTGTGCTGAAGCTGGGATATCTTTAAAACCTAACCCTTTGGGTGGGTCTTGAAGACTGGAGTTGAGCACCACTCCTCTTAGCTACGGGCACACTCCGGCTCCAGAAATATTTTATTTTGTAATTTATTTACAAAAATCCTTGTCCGGAAAACACAATATGGCCACTGGGGTCAACCTCACTCTGGCGGCCAATAGAAAGCCATAACATCATTGTAAGATGACATTGCCGTTTCTGATGTGGTGACCCCACAGCCATCTTTGTTTTTCCTTGCAAGTGCTGGCAAAAGTAAAAAAGGAAATATCTTGGCAGTCAGAAAGTTCGGGAGCTTTTAGTGCCGCTTTGAGAAGCTCATATAAGGTAACAAAAAAAATTACTTGATTTTGGCGTGGGGTCGTGTTGCGTTAAGGATTATCCTTCCTATTAACCTTTTTTACACTTTTGTAAGAATTAGAACGACAAGCTGCAATTCTCCTTATGTATATCTTTATTTATATAGCGCCATCCATGTACATAGCGCTTCACAGCAGTGACACACGGGACATAATAATATAACAGATAATGGGAATAAGAGCTTCAGACATAAAAGTAACTATAGGAATAAGAGTGTTTTGTCTTAACCCAGGCATCAATGATACAAAATGATAAAGAACCAGAGAACGTGGATTGTGAGCATTTTGGGGCAAGATGTCCTACTTATGTTTACTTTTATGTTTGAAGCACAAATTCCAATTATGTATTACATCTCATTTTATTACTATTACTTAACTGAAGAACTATGTACATGGCTGGGGCTATACAAATGAGATGCATGTATATAAGTTTATATGTATATACACTGTACATGCATACAATGGTTCACAGTGCATTGACACTAGTACTATCACATTAAAACCGCTATTCCCAACATGATCTCATAACATAACCTGATAGTTCAAGTTTTGGTCATCTGTTTATAACATTTTTATTTTAATAAAAATCTTAATTTTTTGGCGAGTTTTCACCTGTTTATTATTTAAATGTCAGCTGTTACCATGGCAACCTCTGTCTTAAATAAGTGTAAATTGCAGCGCTCATTTTAACCTCCCAGTAAGTCCATTTTTTTAGCCTTTGCCATCTCCAGAATTCAACTAGAGAATATTTTACTAGTGAGATTGCTGAGAAGAGCAGCAAAATTACTTTTCAGTGGAAAAAAGAAAGGAGACCTCTATTTAGCATTGTGAGAACAGCGAATTTGCTGCTTTAAATGACCACATAATATAGTACATAATATAGTACAGAGGAGTATAACGCACACTTCCAGTGTTAAATGGCCAAGTGCTTTCACTTTAATGTAGTATATTCTTCTAAATAGAGCTACACCTTCACCAGTTTAAAACAGCAGTCCTTTCCATAACTCCCAAATCCCTTCATTTTATACCGGTTGGTCCAGAGTCTCACATTGTAAGTAAGATTTCCTACTGCAGGAAATCCCCCCCTGTTTCTGGAGAAATGTTACCACTTTACTGCTTTGCCATGCATTGTAGGCCCCTCTGACAGCGAAGAGGTTAAGAGGGCATTGGTCAACTTCCTAACCAATCATTAGCAGAAACCATGTAAATCAAAGTTGCTGATCGGCTTGCTGGCAGCCATTTAAAAAAATTAATTAATTTTAAAATTCTGGGACATCAGAGGAGTCCAAGAGGTTTTTTTTTTTTTTGCGGCTGATCCTCAATTTAGTTTAGTTAAAAAAAAAAAAAAAAAAAAAAAAAAAAAAAATATATATATATATATATATATATATACATATATATACATCCTTTAGCTTCTTTGCATAGCCAGTTAATCAACCCCACACTGATGAGACCCATTAAGGTCGAAACAGCTGTCTGTGGGTGGGTTTTCTGGCTATGCACCTTAACCTTGGCTATGCTCAAAGCTGTGACCATGCAGCAAGCTTAAGCCTATAGGGAACCATGTTAAAAATAGTTTTTGAAGCAAAAAGTGGCACTGTGTGCTCATTTGCATGTCATTTCCCAGAATCACTTGCTGCAGTGGAAGTGCTGTATGCTGGGTGATAATCGGGAAAGGCGGGGTTGCAGACCTGCCTAAGACATGCAGATGAGCATACAGTTGTATTTACATTTTTATATATATATATATATATATATATATATAAAAATCTATTGCTGCTTGAACCCTTTGAGTGGCGGAGGGGCCAGATTGGCACTGCCCCTCTGACACTCCCGATGATGTGACCGCGTCTCTGATGTGATCCCCGTGCTGTCCACCATCACCCACAGGAGCAATCTCCCCTAAGAGAATGAGCCTCTGTGTGCCAGAACCCGTGATGTTAGTAGCTACAGTTAAAGAGGCATTCCCTCTTAGGACCAAAGAGTATTAATGGCAGTGACATGTTTAAAATGATACATCTGGGTGACTGATGCCTCTTCTAAAATCTGATACCGATAAGATTTTTTTTTCTTTTAATTATAAAATAGGGAGCTGAGACTTGGAAGGGGTCTTTTCTTCTGGTTGCTTCCTTTTTTTTTATGCACCGTAACAATTGATCCTCACAACATTTTCTTATAGCTGATGTCCTTTCAAATACACTGAACATACTTAAAACAACAATGTACAACCGCACTGTCCATAATATTCAAGGTAGAAACAATTTGGTTGGGACAGGCAAATGTAGCATTTGTTTTGAATGCTCCCTGAGCTTTAAGTGATGAATGTAACTTTTAGTTACAGCTACAGAAGACCCAATATTTGCAGTTGGGACAGAGTCGTGGTCAGTACTATGGAGGGTCCCTGCCAAACGTCAATCAGATTGGGAACAGTGCCATTGATCTGCCTTTTCAGGTGAGTATCTGCAACTGCGTGTGTGTTTTTGACTGGGGTTGGAAAAGAAGCTGGTTCTCATCTATCTTTGTTTCGTACCTAATAATACGAAAGGTTTAAAATAAAAGCGGGATAGATTAAAAAAAATTAAGTGTTCCAGCACTCCACATATGAAATTGTATATGTCTCAATCCCAACGGCATCAAACACCAAAATTGTTGCCGTGGTGCTACCAGGGACCATCAAAGTACATTAGAGCAAATTGTGACTTTAGCAAAAGGACACACAGCGATCCCATTAAACGGAGCACTCTGGGATGTTATGAAATGAATTTATTATGGACATAAACGAAAGGGGAAATTTAAAAGGGATAACAGACAAACACAACCTAACACATCAATCTAAACATAACAGTACATTGCCACAAAAAATATATGACAAAGGGAAGACACACACATATTTATTTATTTTGTGTATATGTATATATATATAATTACAGTTCCTGCAAAAGGTAAATAATGATGGCACTCAGACCTAGAATCCAAAAAGGTGTATTCAGGATATAGCATACTGACGCCCAATCCAACGTTTCGATCCCACCGTGGAACCTTTCTCAAGGGGGATGCAAAGACAAACGGACCAACAGTGACTTATAAACCTTCATCAATGTGTAAAAAACATCTGTACCTAATTCCGTGATGTAAAGAAGCCTGCGAAAATCACCTAGACCTGATCCGATGCGGCGCCGCCATCTTGTGGAAGGTCCGATCACTCTATTTGTTTACTGAATCTGTCAGTGTCAGCTGTATCTAGCTTGAGTAGAGCGTCAAAGACAAAATAATCGGCGTGGGTTAGATTTGTGCGTGTTGATTAGTGAAGAAAAGTAGGTTTGTTTAGCTTGCGAGAGGGCAGAGTTGAAACAGGATAACATAAATTTGTAGTGAAGGAAGTCTGCGAGAGTGTGAGATTTTCCTTCAGAGGAACAAGTGGAGGAATGCCAGGGTCTGGGGTTAGAAGGGTGAGGACAGCAGAGAGAAAGCGGGCATGTAGATCAAGGGAGGAGGATAAGGCAGAGTTATAGTTCCTGACCAGGTTGTCGGGGTCTGTAGCAGTGTTGAGGGAGGAGCATAAAGTGGACTCGATCGCTGATATATATATGTGTGTGTGTGTGTGTGTGTGTGTGTGTGTGTGTGTGTGTGTGTGTGTGTGTGTGTGTGTGTGTGTGTGTGTGTGTGTGTGTGTGTACACACACACACGTATACACATATACACTTCTCTGTGGTTTTTCTGTTTTTGCTGTTTTTCAGACACTGCATGACTTTATGAGGGTTGATTTTTATATTCTATCCATGCTTTATTTATGTTTCCTTTGTCTCATCACTCCTTATCCTCACATATGTTGTTTTTGGAGAAGCCCATAATACTTGTGGTGTCCTATTTCTGGCAATGAGCCCATTAATCTAATGTGCATGCGCGCCTTGGTTACCGGGACGGTCCAGCAGCGCAAGCTAGATACAGCTGACACTGACAGATTCAGTAAACAAATAGAGTGATCGGACCTTCCACAAGATGGCGGCGCCGCATCGGAGCAGGTCTAGGTGATTTTCGTTGGCATCTTTGCATCACGGAATTAGGTACAGATGTTTTTTACACATTGGTGAAGGTTTATAAGTCACTGTTGGTCCGTTTGTCTTTGCATCCCCCTTGAGAAAGGTTCCACGGTGGGATCGAAACGTTGGATTGGGCGTCTATATGCTATATCAAGAATACACCTTTTTTGATTCTAGGTCTGAGTGCTGTCTTTATTTACCTTTTGCAAGAACTGTAATACCTTTTACATTATTCTTATAGGACCAGCACAACTACTCTACAGTGTTATTTGGAGTGCCAGCCACACTGTGGGTGTGTATACACACAGTATCTATGTATGTATGTATGTACTGAGATAGCCGTGTTAGTGCAGAATAATGAGTTCTTCAGTATTAGGCTGTACCTGTTTTATTTGGACTAAATTTGTCATAAGACAAGTTTTTTCGAAAGCTCTCCTCACTTCCTCAGGTCAGCAATACTGGTTTACATAGGAATCTATGGCTAAAACAGAGGTTTGGAAAGCAGAAAAAACACAGAGATTTAGATAAGGTGGGGGTGACAAAGGGATGTTTGAAGAAATTTGAAGGGTAATAAAACAGTGTCCAGTAACAGGGTGGAGGGGGGCAGCAGTTGTGGATTAGCACAGTGGCAGAGAGGCAGGCAGTATAATAACAAACAATTATGATAGTGTGTGAGAAACCCCACATCCACATTAAGTCCTCTTGTTTTGGTGTCAAAGAGTCTTATCATTCTGAGTTCAAATGTTTTCCGTTCTTGGGTGCATTTAAACATTCCATTGAGGACTTTACACACACACAATAAATTTTTTTTATTAAAAATATATATTTTGGCCAAGGTCACAGTATGCTCTAATAATATATATATTTTTAAAAAAACTATAGGTTTCTTTTAATTACATGATTATTTTTTTATTGCAATATTTACATTCTACAAAGCTACAGTATGTTGAAGTAGACATGTCATTTTCAATTCTGTCCTGTGAAGGTGCAGGAATATGTAGGGATTTTTCACATGGAGTTTAAATGGGCCGGGCGGTAATGGAACCCACAAGTTTGTACATTGAAGACGAACAACAAAATCATGCCATCAAACCTCAGGGTCGTCCTTCAGACTGGTACGCTGTAAACGATTCTGTTTTTCTTGTACATGAGTATATCCAGCACTATACATAGGGGTTGCAGGCCCAATTAAGTCTGAGCCAAATGGGTTACAATCTAATTTTGATGCCTGAGGCACAGGTTGATAAAGTGACTTGGCCAAGGTCATAGAGAGAGCTGACACTGGGATTCCTACCGTGGTCACCGGCTTCAAAGCACTGTACTTGCAGCTGCCCTTTCAGGACATTGTGATTACATTTGTATATTAAAGATATGATAAAAAAAAATATTATACAAATAAAGCCATGGGGAAAAATTATTAGGTGGCTGTCTACCCTGAACATGTGAAATATTGATGAGCCTAATTCAAGGTAGCTGGTGGCAAGTGTGGATTTAGAGAACACTTGAAACTTAATTCCTTAATCTCTTTTGTCAATCTGTTTCTAAGGAAACAGATTGAGTTCAATCTATTCCATCACTCTTTGTACACTATATATATATTTGTATAGCACCAACCATGCATACTGAACTTTTTCAGAGAGGTCATTCGAATACAAGGTATTATAATACAGTACGGGAATGTACTGTAGCTTGGTATGTTCCCACTGATGAGAAGTGTACCCGACCCAGTATAATGCTGAGTTTCCATAAAGTTGAATTGCAACTACAGTACAGTACTAGTTTTTTTTTATCTCCCAAGCCAGACTGTCACAACTTTTGTATTTTATTTACAAACTTACAATTCATATTGTTTTTTTTTTTTTTTTTTTCCCCGAATAAAATTGAATTTGCTAGGCTCAACCCCTTTCCTATTTTTACAGCATAATCTGTACAATGACTGCTTAAATATTTCCAAAATAAATATAGTACAGCTTCAGGCGACAACTCCACTTCTCAAGGGCCACCAACAAGCCAGGTATTAGGGATATCCCAGCTTCAGCACAGTTTGCTCAGTCATTCTGAATGAGCCACTGATTGATCCACCTGTGCTGAAGCAGGGATAGCCTTAAAACCAGACCAGTTGGTGGACCTTGAGGACTAGAGTTGGCCACCCCTGAAGCACCACTACTATTTAGAATCCCCCCCGCCCCCCCAGCAGAAAAGAGGTGAAAGCAGCAGCCCAGGCTGATCACCATTTGTTGTGTGGTTTTTTGCATTTTATCTTTTTAATTTTCCAAAGCTGTTTTATTTTTTAAATCTGTTTATTCGTTCAGGAGATGGAAGCGTTTGAAATGTTAAGTGTTTATGAGGTTAAAATTGAGCTCTCCCCAGAACGTATTGCAGTCTAAAAGTTACCATGGCAACTTCAGAAGCTAGAAATTGAAGAAAGTCTAACGCACAAAACAATAGAGCAGGACACGCACCGAGGACAAACATGATGAGTTAAGCTCGTCTTGTGGGGTGATTGCTGCTTTTAAGTAGTTTCGACCACTGAAGTACATCAAATATAAATGTAAACTTTAAAATACAGAAACCCTTCCCCAAAAAGTATATTGAAAGAGTCTTTGACTGTATGCGGCTTCACCGCATATTGAAGAAGAGCCCAAGTGGTATGTTGGGATACTTAGGTGGAGATTCGTCAACCGCCGGTTCTTCTTGGCGCACCCGATTTGGCATCGACTCACATTCGGATCAGGTGCGTTAACCCATAGTGGCACTTGATAAATCTGCCACTTAGACCAGGGGGGTGCAAACTTTTTTCCCTGCGCCCCCCTGCCGGCGGTCACCTCACCCCTGCGCCCCCCCCTCACCCCCACTTACTTCGGCTCCGGCGTCAAGGCAACGTGACGTCCCATAGCGACGCGTGTGGAGCCAAGGTACGTAAAGGTTTACAGAGGCCCTGCAGCTCCCCAGGCACTTAATTTAAGTGCCTTCGGGAAGTGCGCGGGGCCTCTGTAAAACGCACGCCCTCCCCGCAGGCAGTCTCGCGCCCCCCAGTTTGCGCACCGCTGACTTAGACAATAGGGGAAGGTCTAAGTGTCGTGTTCTATAGTTCTTGGCTAGAATGGGTGAGTCTTCAGGTAAAGCTATTGAACTGCTATATTCACAAAGTGGGTTTTCAAATGAGACGGTAAAGGTTGGAAGGGAAGATCTGTAGTTACATAGTTACATAGTAGATGAGGTTGAAAAAAGACATAAATCCATCAAGTTCAACCTATGCAAATTACTAAAGACGTGGCGGAAGGGGCAGTGTGGGGGAGATTTTTCTTAACCCTTTTGCTTTCAGAGCAGCCAGCATTAGGTTTTAAAGCAGCGAAAGAGTGAAGCATGAGAGAGCAGTAAGAACAGTATGGGTAGGAAGGTGTCCTGGATAAATAAACACACTAGCCATTTGCATTTAGTGGGCCTTTTTATGATGTTACAAGCACCTTTTTATTCCTGTACAGTACTCATTGATTTTCTCAAAGTAAAAATAACATGTTCTAAAATAATCTCCTATCCTGCTTTTGATAGCTTTAATAATGGGATCAAAAACATTTTCCACTTCAGTTAAAAAAAAATATCATCCTTGTATGTTCAGGGCAGTATCTGTTATGTAAATGCACTTTCGGGTAATGGTTACATTCCAAATGCCTTAATTAAATAAACTAGTAAATATCCCGATACAGATGTAGCAAGACTTAATGTCTGCTGTTCTGCAGCCACTCAATCACTGCACCAAAGAATTAGTGCTGCGGGGGTCCAATGGATACGGGACAATTAGTCTTACTACATCTGTGTTTGTGTGTGTGTATAACAATATTATAGGAAATATGCAATTTATTTTGAGATACTGATTCAGGAAGACCACAAGCCCCCACTTTGCTGTATGTGTTTGAATATCAATGGTCTGTAAAGGTGAAGACCTTTTTAACTGGCCGTTTTCCTGTGTAATGGTGATATTACCACTTATTAAAGTAGGTGTGGATGCCACGGCTGAACAAAAATGAGTATATACCCCCTTTTCTAGTCCATTGTAGCTCATACACAAAACATTTTGTGAGCAGTAATGTAATTCGCTTCCTGAAACCGGTATGTTCATTCTAATATGTTTTGTTGTGTATTGCTCACCATGTATGCAGCGCTGTATACTGTATAGAAGTTTGCAAGCACATTGAGTATGCGTCGTAGAGCTTGCAATCAAATTTTGGTGACTGAGGCACGGAGATTGAGTGACAGATTGAGTGACTTGCCCATGGTCCCAAGGAGAGCTGAGTATCTATTAATTATATATACAGCTGAACTCCGTTATAAAACGGTGCTCGGGTCCACATAATGAGACCGTATTATAACCGGGATCGCGGAAAAAAAAATGGCCGCCACGATCAGGGGTTCTGCGTCCGCCGGAGGGGGAGAGCTGGGATAACTCTCCCAGCTGTCCCAGGACCCCGGCGTCACAGCAGCACCCCCACGCAGGATTTACCCGGAGCATCAGCTGATGTCATCAGGGGGCGGACACCTTCTGGCATCACACAGATACAGACTTTAACCAGAACACGCACGCCATTGAGCCCAGACGCCCTGCCCTTCCAGAAATGTTGCTGCCTGCTTTTAGTAACACATTACAATACTTTTTGGGACTCGCATGTTGTCATCTGACTAAGTGTTTGTCAGGACTGTTCTTTGCTTGGATATTTGTGACATTATTAACCCTTGTGTTAATACAAGTGTAGTACAAATACAAGTGTTGTTTACAATCGGTGTGTTAAGTTTGCTACCTTGTGTCTGAACCATTACCAATAGATATTGTTGCACGTATTGCAGGATTTCTTCAGCTTTGTCATTTGGCTAAATTTGCTACCTTGTGACTGAAACATTACTAGTTGATAGATTGTTGCACACATTGCAGGGTTATTTCAGTTTTTGTCATTTACTTTTTCAAGGGAGTCTTTGCTCTATAGGTGTAAGGGAAGTACCTGGATCGTTTCGGTCTCGGGGAATGGGCCAGAAGAAGGGGCTAGGAGTCCCGAAACGTTGCCCTCCTAATTCCCCTGTTTTTATCCCCCTTCCCCTCCTTGTTTTCCCTTACCTCCCTTACTTCCTTTTTTGCCTATTACACGCAGTGGGCTAACTGAATACCATTTGTGGTTAGACTGTACAGTATAGGCTAGAATAGCATCATTGTCCATTGCATATTGTTTGCCAGATCTGTATTAATTTTTTGATAGCAAAACATTTTTTTGCATTTCATTCAGTGTCATTTTCACGCATATTTTGTATTGAGTGCTAGCAACACTTTCTTTGTTTCTTATGTGTATATATCTTCCCAGATTCTTTCAAATCTACAGTCTTTAATTTGTTAGTTTCTCCACCATCATGACAAAGGAGAATGTGTTCTCTTCTGCTTTTGAAGGTGAAAGCCAAGTTTTTTGTCTTCTTCGAGGGATTGAGGCAGGGAGTCCCCGGAGCTGAACCTCATTAATTTCAGCTCTGGGGACCACCTGTTTCCGGAGATACATTTGTAGTGGGTGCCGGTAGTATCTCTGGAAGCAGGGGGTCCCTGGAGTTGAAATTAATGGGGTTCAGCTCCAGAGACCCCCTGCTTCAATCCAGGATAAAACATTTTTTTGCATGGATTGCCGCTTTGAAGGACACGGGTTCCGATTGCCTCCAAAATGTATCAATCACGCAAGTGGCAAGACTGTGAAATTAGTTTTCTATTGGGTTTATGCGTCCCCGCCTCTGGTTTCCCTAATATCCAAACTTGAACAGAAGGTATGTAGTGTAAGACTTTGCCATAGAGGTTTAATTTTAGGGCAGAATAGCCATGTGATACAGAGCGCTCTGTGGCCACAATTTCTCCAACCCACAAGGGAAATAACTGCTTCATGCTATGTAATTTGACTGGGTTCCTGCTGAATACCATCTGTATAATAACTTATACTGTATGCCTTTTCCTTAATTGTGCATATGAAGCTCTTGGCCGCCATGTCCCAGATATCTTGCCAGTCATCCTAGTCCACCTCCATATTGAATTCTATCTTCCATGCTAACATATTGCAATCTTGAAGCCTGAGAGAGAGAAAAGTGCAACCTTGGAGCCAGTTTAAATTGATCTTAAGGGTGTAGACACACATCATAAAAAAATGTAATACCCAGTGTGCGTGTTCCCTAATATTATCCTTTATTTGTATGCCTCCAATTTATTTATACATGTGGTTTAAAAAAAAAAAAAAATTTAAACATAGTATACATACACTATTTCATACATAGAATATTTTGAGCCTAACTTTGAGACACAGAGACTTGGTCACTTGTGTCATTGCACAGATTATATTTATTTTAAAGATCTCTTCAGCACACTATACAACACAGCAGGGGTGTGCAAATTTTTGCCCCATGCCTCTTATGCTCTTGCTTTCCCCCCCACTCTGTGTGGTGTCAAATGACACACAGGGTCCTGTCACGTCACCCACGGCGTCATTTGACGCCGCGTTGCTATGGCAACGCATATGTGACGTCACGCCGCATGACGCCACGGAGACACTTCCAGACACCGACTGAAGCAAGATAAGCTTAGGTTCCAGAAGCCTCACACGATCCCCCGGCATTTAATTTTAATGCCTTGGGGAAGAGCGCGGGGCCTCTGCAACAGTCCGCGTCTCGCCAGAAAATCTCGCGCACCCCACCATTTTGGCACCCCTGCAATATAGAGCTTGTCAGTATCTCTCATTGGACTTCAAAGAGCCGTATCGGAGAAACTCTGGACACAACAATCGCCCATATTCATTAAGCAGTCCTCTGCCATAAGACACCTTCTGGTGCTAGAAAACACGTTACAGCTTATTCAAGTAATTGGACTGTAAGGTGTGTTCCAGCACCAGAAGGTGTCTTATGGCAGATGACGGCTTAGAAAATATGGGCCACATTATAGAGTTGAAAAGGGTGCGGTCTGTGGCAACCAATCAGCAACTGAAAAACTGCGTGTCAATGAGGTTCCACTGCCTGGTTTGTTCCCTTATCATTAGGAGGGGGTTGGGGGGCAGCCATTCTGATTTCTATTTGGACTGTGAATTAAGACCCAGTTAACTCCAGGAACCAGGGACTCTTAGTTATAAGAAACCACTGGGTTTTTTTACATGGAAGAAATGAAATGAGAGTTCACATATTCAAGAAATGCTTATGCCCCTATTTCATATGCTTTGAAGCGGCTTCCCAATGCTGGAGAAATGATCTGCTCCTTTCAGGTGAATAGAACTAATATCTCCTCCAGACTTAGTGTAAGCTTTGCATCACCAGACAGTGTTTGGAAGTTGCTATACTCCTACCGTCCACCCCCTCCCCCGCCCCACCCCCCCATTACTTTTTTAAATATCTCCTGTACTGTAATGCAGTGTTCACATTAATAGGTTAGTGCAGTGGTGCTCAACTCCAGTCCTCAAGACCTCAACATGTCAGGTTTTAAGGATATCCCAGCTTCAGCACAGTTGGCTCCTTCAGTGGCTGAGTCGAAGATTGAGCCACTGATGGAGCCACCTGTGCTAGAGATGGGACTGATTGAGTCACCTGTGCTGAAGCAGGGATATCCTTAAAACCTGTCCTGTTGAGGAGTCTTGAGGACTGGAGTTGAGAACCCCTGGGTTAGAGACTTTTGTGTTTTTATTCATAATTTATCAAATATCATCCAAAGCTGATGCACCCACTCATGCTCCATTTCTTTTCCTGCATAAGCAGATACTGTCAGAGAAAATGCACTATTTTTTTCTTTCAAAAGCATATTGCGCTAAGTATGATTTGATGTATTTTGCAATGCTATATGCCCAAGCATGTGGTACATTATATAAGTTGCATTCCAGAAAATACATAATGTCAGAAGTAGCAGAACATTTCAGGTACGCTTTGACAATGCATTTGTCAAGTCGAGGAACAAGAAGTGTAATTGTACAATGTGGAAAATGGGCTCAATTCGCCGTTGCATTTCCTTGCTTCTTTATAATGTGCTGCCAATGTCGAATTCAATTATCGCACTTGGGATTGAATGAACCATGAGTTTCAAGAGTGCAATTATTGTTTCATTTTTTAATACAGCAATCACCATGTGCACAGAATTTCACAGCATATATATACAGTTACAGCATATACAGTAGTTCAAATAAGAATGAAAGAAGAGTTTGCCTTGTAGATCTTGCCGTTTAAGGTGCAATCTGACGTAACTGGCAAAAACGTCATTTTTTTTGTGTAAAGAATTTAGCAATATAATGAACTTCCTTAAACAAATCTAACTGCTAAAAAAATATATATTTTTTTAAAAAAAAGCTTTGTTTTTGTTTCTCTTGAAATTAGTCATTGATTGCATTTCTTGGGGAGCGCTGTCAATCCAATGTTTTCTTTACTCTTAGCCCATCCTGTTATCAGAGAGCAAATAAAGATGAGGAGCAGGGGACATAGGAGAGAGGAGGGTTGCGGGGGGTCTGCCTATGCCTTGTTGAACACTGTGACATCAGTTAAAAGGGAGCAGCCAGAGGAAATAAAACCCCTCCCAAGTCTCCGCTCAGCAGAAAAAGTAATCGGTCACCCAGATGACACCCCTTAAACATGTCACATTAGTTTAGTTTAATCCAGGGAGCGATTGCCCCTTTAAATAGTTGTAATACTTGTAGTCCTATGGTATTAGAATACTGTGCAGAATAGAACTACAACTCCAAGAATCCCATGCAAGGAGTGTTGCTGGACCTGTGATCAGGGACCAATGATCTAACCTAATAGCTGTTACTTTGGCACAGTTTAGTAATCGGCATAAGCCATTTCAGTCTTCAATCTATGATTTATCAATTGCTTGATACAGAGTTGTGTAAAACATTTGCGTTGATTTGTGATCTGCGAATTTTGGACATTAGTGTCTGGTGATATATTGCAAATAGCGGATAGCAAATTTGTTGCTCAAAGAATAGTTTTGACTACAACATACGCAAAATCGTACATCTTTTTGTGTGAAAATGTGTATGTATTGACATTTGGCAGAAAAAAAATTGCCGTACAAACTTTTCAGTTGTGCTGTTTACTTAAAATGTCTTATTAACATTTGAATATCTGTTCTTCCAGACTCCCTTTCAGTCGTCTGGGTTAGACACAAGTAGGACAACTCGGCATCATGGACTAGTGGACAGAGTGTATCGAGATCGGAACCGCCTCGGATCACCCCACAGACGGCCCTTGTCGGTGGATAAACATGGACGGCAAATATCCTTCCTTGAGTCACAATGCTGACTTGCTTTCTTAGGCCCGGGCCAAGGTGCCTTCGCCCGCGCTGATGCGTGTGGAGGCTGTGGGAAAGCGGTTGCTGTCCCTGGCCATGGGGGGGGCGTTCCTAGGGGCGACACGGAGCTAGTTTGCCCTCATTGAGCAAACTGCTCACGTGACCCGCGTGTCGCGCCAAGAAATTGGTTTCAACTGATTTCTTGCGCAACGTGGGCCCCCTCCTGCCTCCGCCCACGTGCTCCCGCACGTCTATGGGCGCAATCACTGCCTTAAGGCCGTCTGATTGTGCCCTGTGCGGACGCCTCCACGCGGTCTCCCACACCATGGACTACGTTCGAGGTTCTGGAAAAGTGAAGATTTGCGGTATTTTGTGATCTTTTTGGGAACAAACACAAGTACGTCATAGATGGAATCACCATATACAGAGATTTCAAAATCTCACAAGTCACTTCCAGTATTAAGGCCGATATACACTAGCAGTGCTAAGTCATAAGACCACTTATGATGCTGGAGGACACCTTGCAGCCCATTCACTTGAATGGGCCATAATGTCTTATGGCATAGCACCACTTGGCCAAAATGGACCTATATTTCCACCCTCATTGTTTAGTCCCCTAAAATGTATCACAACCTATAATGAATACTTGTTTTCTTGGTATTTTTACCAGAACATCACAGAATTCAGTTTGTTGAATGAAATATTAAACCTTAACTCATTGTTTCACGTAGACAGTTGTCCATATGGAACCGTATATCTGTCGCCTCCGCCTGATACGAGCTGGAGACGGTACGTAAATTCTTTGTTTTGATTGAACCTTGTGCTCATCACAGAGCAAAACATTGTTTTTCAATAAGCTGAAGAACCGTTGGGTATTGGGTGTCTGTAATATCTATTACAGTAGTGAATATTGACTGAATGTTATCCCCTGGGCATCTCTTCCTTTGAAGCAATAGCAGATTTCTCTAGCTGCATCCAAAAGGAGCAGAATTTGGTAAACCTGAAGAAGCAACATGTGTGGTCTCAAATGCGAACTGTACAAGATGTAGTAGGCGTCACGGTCACCTCTGGTGATTACGATTGGTGTGTTGTGGTATTCTGCACCTATATTGCCATTGAAAAGTGATATTCTGGGTTTATAATGGGATATGTTTTGGTATCTGGGGGATCAATGTCACGCTGCATTTCTATGTAGGAAAGGGGCTGCAATATAAAGAGCTAAGTCAATCTGCAGTAGAGCAAGAACTAATTAGTTAATTGTCTGGGTATTCATTTATAATTATGAAGTGGGTGTAACATTATCGTATATTGTTAGAAAAAAATGACCATGGGAATGTTGCATGGACTTAACTGGAGAAGTTTTGGAGTTGGTCATTCAATCATCACAAGTGTTTTATAATCCTCTGACTGAGAATAGTTTCGCTTTTCTAAGTCTGTGAATTCCACATAACATTGGGATTACTCAAGTGGAGAATAATTATTGCCCAAATTCACCATGCAGTCTTCTGCCTTTTAGATACTTTTCAGCACTGGAAGATGCCTTACAACCCATTGGCTGTTCTTCAAGCGCCAGAAGGTGTCTTATGGCAGAATACTGTTCAGTACATATGGGCCTACGTGTGTGAGAGGCATGCATATCTGCATTTTCTAATATTCAAGAAAATGAAGTCCACAACTTCTACTTTATAAATAATGTTTCCTTTTGTAAAATGTTTGTAGTTACAGCTGCAGAATGTAATTTTCCTGAATGAAAATGCACTCAATGCAGTTTTGCGTGTTCTTACAAATTGATAGTCTTGTGTTCGGCATGCTAATTACACAAACCCGTCTTATCCCATAATCGCACAGCATACTGTACTTCAACTGCACCACGGATGCTAGGTAATATCATGCAATGGAGCACATGCAGGATCACAGTTTGCTTCTTATCCACTTTAACATGAATCCCTATAAGCATATACGTGCTGCTCTGCCGTGATAGATCTGCGAATATCCTGCTTCCCAGTTCACGCAATGTGGGTGCCAATCTCAAAAGAGGAAGTGGTGTGGCTTCCTAAATGTTTGCTATAGCTTTAATTAGAGTGACCAGACGTCCCAGCCACGAAAGTCCGTGTTTTTTTTTTTTTTTTGGTGTCCCGAAATTTTTGTAAATGTTCCGGTGTTCGGTTGCGTCGCGCAGACGGCAACTGCGCATGCATGACGTTTGTCCCGGGAAAATTATGGTCACCCTAACTTTAATATATTAAAAATCATTTAAAAGGAGTGACAAAATAAGCGCTCGTATTATCTAAACATACGCAATTGATTTATTAAAAAAATCACCAATAGAATTTTGAATGAAATACTGCTTTAATTAGACTTATTATAATAGCTTAGTCAGGAAATTCTTTGGCCAAAGCTAAAGTATAGATTTTGAGCGTGGGACAAGACTGTGGCATTAAGAACACTTTCTGGACTAGTCAATTCAACTTCCTCTGAACTACTGAAAGCAACAAACACTCAAATGTGACTAAACCGATGTAGCCAAGTGCCCCTGGCTATAGCCTTTCACTGGCCTCAATACTAGGAGTCCTGATTGGAACAGACAGTGTTGGGGTTAAACTCCTGCGCAGGGCCTAGCCTGCTGTTGCAGCCTGGATGGATACTATGTTGCCTTATCCAAGGGCAGGCCTAAACCGGCAGTTGGATTGTCATACCTGTGGAGGGTACTGAATGGGTCACATGTATATGGTGTGATGCCTGTCATTACCTAGATCTGCCCTGTTATGGGGCTGGGTTACAAGCCCTTCCTCCCTGGGTATAAAAGCTGACACTCCACCAAATTGAGTCGTGCTATGATTAGGCTGTGTGGTATGGTGTGATAGCTCCTTTACCCTCTTGTAGGGAAAAGGGTAAGGAGGGACTCTTGGGGCCTCAAGCCCCTAGGGTCTGCTCCAGGGAATGGAGATGATGCCATGCTGTTTACCCAACAAACATGCCGTTGAACCAGCTATAATGTGTGGTCATTGTGAAGGAGAATTGCCTGTGTGGACCATCCTGCTTTCAGCAGCATCCTCATGGGGTGGAGGCGCTGCACCCTGAGAAAGAAAAGCCTGCCCTGTTGCTGCTCACACATAACATCTGCAGAGCAACTCAGACCACCTGTAACCAGCAGGTGAGCTACAGTACCAAGTAAATACCCATGTACTGACCATATCTCCCGTGGCAGGGAGGGGAACAGGTGCTACACATACAGGTTTTTTTTGAGTGGAGTATTCCTGGGTGCAGTATGGAAGCACTGTGTTAAGAGACATTGGCGAAAGGCAGGGATGCAGACCTGTCTGTGACGTGAATGTGTTCACAAGTGGTATTTTTATTTGCTACGGGTTTTTGTTCCCTTTTTTTAATCCCATAATTTATTGTCTGGTTATATATGTGCTGCTACTACAGTATCTCTTCCTGATCACACTCCCTTTCCCAAAGCTACTCAGCCAGGAAAGGAGTGAAGTTAAGTCTGATTATCCTTTGTCCTGGGGCAGAGCAAAAGATTGACAATTACCCCCTTTAGTAATTCCTCATGTAAACAAAAGATTGACATTTTAGACTGCAAATAAGGATTTGATTTATCAGATTGTAAAGGACATAATGAGTATATTTTTTGTATAAGGCTGCATTTGAAGTAGCATTACTCAATTTAAATTTCAGTGTTGTGTATTCTTGTGGCCTTTGCAAAATCACTTCACTTTTTGGTGCCTGAGGTACATTGTAAGCTCTGCGGGGCACATTGTCTACGTACACTGCCAACACTATATAAGAAAAAATGCAGTTATATAAATGTCTTTACATTAGGTCCTTTACACCACATTCTAAATCTATATCCGAGATGAAAAGTGCTCCATTTATTAACAACCACGGTAAAAAGCCATTAAGATTTTGAACTAGATCTTCTTTTTAATTAGATCATTGGCACTCTTTAATTAGAAAGGCAACTTCTAATAGCTTTGTCAGGAGGTTCTGAAGCTGGGTCTAAAATATATTGTTTTAGCTTAAATCTCTTTAAATTCACATTCAAATGTATACTTACTCTGTTGGAGTGTCACAGATCAGTACAATGCAGCAACAGGTAAATGCGTTCAATAGTTCTTTGTAATGCAGTGATCTATACATACATGTAAAGACACTTTTAGAACTAGTCAACATTTTCAGATATAGTTTCCAAGCTGTCCTTTATGCCAGGGGCGCGCACACTTATTTTGCTGCGTGCCCCCCTGCCTTGCTCCCTTCGTTCCTGCGCTGCCCCCCCACCTCGTGTGGCGTCAAATGATGTTGCGTTACCAAGGCAACCGTGATGTCACATGGGCACGCGTCCAGAAGTCGTCTGAACCTCGGTTGCAGAGGTTCCTAGAGGTTGCAGAGTCCTCGCGCAGTACCCCGGCATTTCATTTAAATGCCTTGGGGAAGAGCACGGGACCTCTGCAACAACCCGCGCCCCCCCAGTTTGCGCACCACTGCTTTATGCAACTTAGAGGCAGTTATTCATCTTGTGTTGTCTACTTAGCTCAATTAAAAAACAAATAACAATGGATTTTCTATCCATAACATAGATTATATAGGAAAGTTAAACAAAATATGCAGGTTTTTCTTCTAAAGAGGGCTATTTATAGCGACAACCTGCTTTTCATTACCAGTGACAGGCTTAGTCAGTCCACACCTTAAATCTCCAATTACCAGGGACAAGCACAGCCAGATATGGTTTTGTAGCCTAGGGCTCAACCCGTCCTGGCTCTTCACGTCTCATTACTGTTGACGGGCACAGCCATTCCTGGTTCTACAGTTCCTATTATCAGGGAAAGGCTCAGCCAGATATGGTTTTGTAAGGAAGGACTTATACAGTCTCGGCTTTCATTATTATTATAATATATGTATTCCTTTTAAACAAAGGCAAACTGTCCAAAGATTTAAATAAATGGAATAGAACTAGAAGTCTGAGATTCTACCTTGGCCAGCAAGTACTGTATCAATGGATGGGAACCTTTTGTTTGAAATCGATAGGAGAATGGAGATGGGATGAAGTGCATTTGGTATAAACAAGGGAACCTTCCACTGTGCCTCAAAAGGAAAGTGTTTGAGCCGTGTATTGTGCCTGTGCTCTTATATGGATGTGAAACTTGGACCCTAAATACGAAGACAATTTAGAAGCTTCAGACAACTCGAAGTATGGACAGATTATAGGCTGGGCATTACCCGAAGAGACCGGAAAAATAAGGAATGGGTATGAAAGCAAACTAAAGTCTGTCGCATCATCACAAGGGTGAAGAAAAGAGTAACGGCAATGGGCTGAATATATCGCTGGAAGAAATTACTGTCAGGAAAAGATGGGCTGGATTCCAAAGCATATCAAAAGACCAAGACGACGACCAAAAGTAAGATGCGAAGATTACATCAGAAAATGTGTTTGATATAGGGCAGAGGCTTGCAACTACAGTACCTGGAAGATCATTGGAGAGACTTTCATTCAGCACTGGATAGGCAAGGGCAGAAGATGAGATCTATACAGTATAGCTGATCTTTTCATGGAGCCATCGTCTTAGTTGTAGGAGACTGTGAAATATGTTTAGGCACAAAATGTGACAGCAGCCATTTTTTCTAATCTACTCCCACATACAAAACAAAATATATCCAGAACACTTGGGCCCACATTTACTTCGCAGTGCTATTCCACAAGACCTCTGCAGACCATTCAAGTGAATGGGCTATTAGGTGTCTTCAAGTGCCCGGAAGAGGTGCTGTGGAATAGCATCGATTAGCAACTGTGCCCCTGGATCTCCTAATTGTACAATGACAATCAAACACAGAGGCTTTCTGGCCTGGCTTTCAGTAGAGAGTTCTCAGCTTAGTTCATTAAGTTTTAAGAAAGATTTTGAAACCCTGGTCAGTTGGTTGTTCTGTTGTGCCGAACTTTAAAGCCCAGCTTTTGCACACAAGTATGTTTCTAGCGTATGTCTAGAATAGTACATGTAGTTGATATAACTGAATTTCCCAAGAAGAGGGCTGTGTCCAGGGTTGCCACCTCTCCGGGTTTGACCCAGAGACTCTGGGTTTCGGGCACTTACCTCCGGGCTACAGGTTTAGCCTGTCAATCTCCAGGTGGCGGCGTGGTGCAGCGGCTTCTCCGGTATTCTCCTGCAATTCCCCTTTCAACTGCAGTGAACATGGTGCGTTGCCATGACAACGGGTTGCTGCGTGACGTCATCATGCTAAGCTGCATCATGTTGCCATGGGAATGTGCGCTGCGTAGCATCATGACGTCACATAGTGCCCCGTTGTCATGGCAACACGGCGTTGTGTTCACTGCAGTTGGAGGGAGAGTTGCAGTAGGATGCAGGGAGATGCTGCCACACCAAGTAAGGGATTTTGTTTCCCCCTCCTGGTTGGCCTTCAGTAGAAGGTGGCAACCCTGGCTGTGTCACCTAAGGGTGCCCTACAGAGCCTGAAGAGCTCCTTATGGGAGGACAAATTAAGATTTCAGTTTGGTGTTAACATTTAAAGTAATAAAGTAAGAATGGGTATTTAATGTTTAGTTTTTAACTTCTTTTTCAGGGACTAAGGGTGTTCATGAGTGAAAAAGTTCACTTTCATCAGTGTAAGCTTGTTCAGCTTGAAGAAGAGTATATGATTTGCAACTTGAAAGCATATGAAGGTTTACGAACAAGGTACAGGATTGAAGCAAGTTTCAGGGAAACCGTGCTGAAACCAGGTCATGATCTAAAAGTGGGGGGCTCGGGGCAAATGTGAGGAAATACATGGAAAGGGTGGTGCATATGGGTAATAGCCTCCCAACAGAGGTGGTGGCAGAGGCTAGTAGATTAATGCATTGGATAGACCTAAGGCTATCCTAAATATGACAGAAAGCCAAGGATCAAATAGGGTCTGAGGTGCAATACAATTACCTTCAGTCATTTTCTTCATGGTTTTGTAAACTTACAGATCACCTCTTGTAAAGCCACAATTCTGCCTGAAATATTTGTACTTTTTTTGTGCCGGTGAGAGACAAAAAAACTACAAATGTGGTTGCTGGGTCACCAGTAGAATGTCTGATGTTGAGACTTCCTTTTGGTTGCTGGAGCAATCCCTGCCGTTGTGGCCATTTTTTGCCTGGATGGCAGAATATCTGCCTGGGACCGGAAGTGCAGGAACCCAGGGGTCCCTTGGATGACATTATGGAGCAGCTCCGAAGGACTCGCCAGTACAGTTAATGCATGGGTTCGCTTTAAGCCTTTCCTAAATATGAAAGCAAGCCAAGGATTAAATGGGGTTTGAGGTTTTACAACAAAAAGGAAAATGTGCAGACTGGTAATTGGGTCAATCTGATTTGTAAACCGGATTGTTCTTTATATATTTTTTATTTAGGACCAATTCAGATTCTGCGTTGCATCAAAGTACAATGAACCCCAGTCAGCAAGACGCTTTCTCTGGAAGCTCTCAGGACATACACCAAAAACGAGGTAGTGTGAACAGAACTTGCATAAAAACATTTCTAGCCATGTAAAGGTGTAGTCCCACTTGGCTCACAGATTTATTTATTTTTTTAATTATTTAACAATGTATTCGGCTAACCTAATTAAATGTTATCATTCTTAAAGCTGCAGTTCAGTCAATATCCTGCATGTGTGGTTTTTTTAATAAATCAGTTCTGTAGTAAGAAAAAATACTTTTAGCATTTTCTGTTTTTAAAAAAACAACTTTGAACTACCAATTTTCTTGTATTCTATTTTAACAGCCATTTGCTAAGGCACTGCCCCTTCATGTCCTGTCACAAGCTCTGGCACACCCCTTTGTCAGCCCTGCCCTCCCTCTAGCACATGTCAGTGCAGGAGTGCTCATGAATATTCATGAGCTTCCACTGAGTGACAGATGCAGAATATAAACATATGCCAGCTCTAATTATGTCACCAAATTTCGCCTATCAATACATGGAGAACGAATTGACCTGCAGCTATACAGTTCTTTAGGTAATTAGAGATTGCACACATGAAACTATTGAAGTAAAAAAATAAATTAAAAAAAAAAAAAAAAAGACTGAACTGCAGCTTTAAAGCAAACATGTGGTCATTTTGGTTGCATTAGAAATTAAAGTGGCAGTCCTGCCCAGGACAAAAGTGATCCAAGGACCGGGGCATGTTTAATGGGTTAAATGTAGATTTTTTTTTAATCGGGCAAGTAGAAGTGTTAAACTATTTTACTTTGCTATGACTTGTTTAGGGACAAACAGATCAATAGAAGTCACTGATATGTTTGACTTCAGGGTTCCTGATGAGAAGCAATACATATTCCAAACAAAACAAGTAAAACAAATACTTTAACCTCTTTGGTGCACTATAGCCGCACGTTTTGAGGGCCGACACACTAGTGGCCCTTATGTCGTGCCCTGCATGTCATGGCTCTCTATATACTGTTTTTTTTTTTTTATTATTATTATTATTTTAGGGGTGGGATCACAACCGAAAGGTCACTGGACAAATGTTGAGATCACGTGATCGCTCAGGAGCGATAACCTGATCAGGAAGTGACGGATGTTGCAGGACCCTACAGCACTTAAGGGGTTTACAGTAGCAGGTCCAACTTTGTTTTTGTTTTTTTAATTCTTTACAGAGTCAGAATCAGGTTCTTACCACCGTATGTTTATCTTTGTGGGACTTCCACAGTTCCTGAGATATTTAACTTTTTTATGTGCCTGTGTTTATAAAGCCTCTTGGTAAATCAATATGGCTGCCATCTAAGCCTCACTCCTGTGGGCCAATAGAAAGCAGCAATGTCATCAAAGCCATTGGACTGCCAATAATTACTTTGTTAACAAAGCTAAGATAACAATTTCGATGACTAATCTCTTTTGGTGATAGGATTATTTGTTATGTTGTAGAAACACTCCAAAGCTTTTGTTTACAATGGAAATATGAACGTTTTAAATATATATTGTCATCTAACCATTCAACATGACCTCTATCGTTTGTTCACTTTTGTCCTGCTGTAGGTTGGACTTTCCCTTTTGACACGCGCACTATTGAAAACACTGAAAACATTTGTCCCCTTTACTTTTATGCACGAACATGTGGATTTGGAAATATGTTTTTAATACTGCTGATGTTTTGTTAGCTTTTTTTCTAGGTTTTACATTTTTATTCATAATGCGTATTTTCTTTGCAGTGTTGTTACTGAATGTCCCTGGCATGGAAGATAATACTTCGGATGCAGATAAAACACTCAACAAACAAGGATGGGACACTAAAAAGGTACTTTCATGACTTAAACAGTGTTTTGTTTTTTGCGGTACCTTTGAAAGAGGCAGTCCTACTTATCTCACAAAATTGGAAAAACCATGAATACTTTCATTGGATCCCCTAAACAAATGTAAGTACACAATTAGCAATTGCACATAGCCAAAAAAAACACCCTTTTGTAAAGAATGTTACCAATTTTAATTGCCTTTCTTGACTTAACCTAATTATGCTTAAAGCAAAGATTTGGCTTTTTATTGTTTCTCTGGAAATAATTTACAAATTACTTTTCTTAGGGGGTGGGGCAGTATTTGTGGTGGGTTTTTTAACCCCCTGACGTGACCTTGTCATTATCAGAGAGCCTATAATAAGCTGAGTGGTACGAGGATTCTGGCTGTGCACAGTGACAGTTGATCGTGCCAAAAATGGCAATCAGTTTGGGCTGCTGCTTTAAAGACACTTTGGTGCTCCAAGTGACTATCTCTTTTCTTTGTGTTCATTGCTGTATTGGCTCCTCTAGAAGTGAAGAGGTTAAACATATAGCTAAGCAATGCATTTTAGACCTAACTTTTAATGCTATAACTGTCATTTACAGTAAACTGTACACCACTTATTCTCGCCCAATAAAACATATGACGAGCTGTAAACAATAAAGGTGTTATTCAAATTGTAACGTTATTTAATTATGTCCTTATCTTTAGACAGGATCTTCAAGGCCTAAATCATGTGAAGTTCCTGGAATAAAGTAAGTTTGAACTGTACTGTTAAAATAGCAAATTCTTTAGTTTTAGGTACCATCTTAAGACATGAGTTACATGGATAAGAACAGAAAAGTTTAATATACTGCATTATTTTCTGTTTACAGCTGCATGAAATGAGGGGATTGTTACTCAAGATTCTTACATGTGACGCAGAATTATTTTTTTTATCAAAAAGGTTTTTATGATCTCAGTTCCGGCTGATTTTTCGATGCAGTAAAGGAAGGAATCACATTGTAATATGTGCATCGTGTTTACTCCCTAGCCCTTCCTATATTCACTCACTAGTTTATTTATAAAATGTTTTACCAGGAAGTAAGTAGAAAGATCCAGGGCAACTTCGGATTTCTTTAGAAAAATATATTAAGCACAAAAACACTGTTTTTGTGCTGAATAAATTTTTCTAAAGAAATTCGAAGTTGCCCTGGATCTTTCTACTTTCTCCAATGTTGGATGTTCCAGGCAGATATCCCTGAACCAGGAGCACCGCTCAGCAAGTATCTTTATATTTTTTGTGGTGTGCAGCTTTTCATCTGATATTGCATTTACCAGGAAGTAATACATTGAGAGTTATCTCTCATTAAGTATGTCCTGGGCACAGAGTTATGATGACAATACATGGTTACATTAAATGAACAGGGTTATACATTATATTTAAAGACATTGCATGAACAATTACAAATATTTGTTATAGGCGTATGTAACCATTACAGACCAGATTGAAATGCGAGACCACTTGAGTTTTTAAAGAATATTGACTGTTGGTGGCTTTGATAGTCTGGGTAGGTTGTTCCGGTTGGTGTACATGGAGTGAAATTGGTGACAAGTACCTTCATAAACTGATGCACAGAGAATATATGATCTAGGGACACTCCGTAGCCTGTATAATGCTACATTTTTTTTTATTAATGGCATGATTGAATAATCTCACCATGAGTAAATAATTTAACATTACATATTTCCCAGAGGATCATATATTCTGTATGGTAACTGCTTTTTGCATTCTCTGTTTTAAATGCATTATCTGTGTTGTGTAACCTTCCTTCTGCGTCCAATGGCAGCACACACCCGTGGGTAACTAGCTCCTTCCTCTAGGTTAGATATAAGGCTAATTTCCTGGAGGAGTGGCTACATAGTGGTCCTTCCCCTCCTCCTGGACAGTATTTTTTTTGTCTTATCCAAAAGTAGAATGGAAGGTGTGTTATAAGTTTTATTTACAGGTTTTTAGTTTTTGAGACATTGACAGGGAAGCATTTGGGGCGACAGCCTTTTTTTAAACACTGACTCGAGTAGCACACAGTGGTAGCCAGACTGAAGTGGGAACGTTTAGGCTCCCTCTGTGCTCATGTGTAATGGGACCAAGCAACAGACAATGATCTCCACAAATCACGCGTAGTGATTTGATGATTTAAACGTAGGTTGACCCACCTGTCCCCCAGCTGGCAAGAAAAACAATAATCCCTTTAGTAGATGCCTCCACATTTAAGAATTCTCTTGGTTAAGAAGATTGATGCAACATTAAAAGCAAATTTCTAGCCTCTGGTTCAGCTTGCAGACCGGCAGTCGCCACTTCTTGTATTTGTAGAATCTTAAGAGTCTGGCTAGAAAATCTGGAGCAAGATTTGCTATCGGTAGTTCCTGGATGTGAAATGCATAACAATTTTCCCAATATGAGGCTAGCCATAGCCTCTGTGGTGCATCGTCTGACCTTATTAGACCTGCAGGAAGAAAAGCGCTATCACTTTATCAGCCAGAAGAGCCCTTTGATTTAATACCTGGATGGCAGACCCTTATTTAAAAAAATAGTCTATGCTCTGTTCCATTTAACGGCTCTACATTTTTGGTCCAGAACTGGAACAAATCATAGAGCGAGTTTCTGGGGGCAGAAGCAAGTTCCTTCCACAAGACTGAAGGACCCTTCGTTTTTGCAGACCAGCTTTTAAATCTTTTAAAATTTCCTCCATCAGGATCTAGAATATCAAGGTCACCAAGAAGAGAGTGCAATCCACGCCTGTCATTTCGTGCCAGACCTTTTAGATTTGCTAAGGATATAATCTCGGTGACAATCTTCTAAAAAGAGATTTTGACAATCCGCAAATGATTATGGACGACATTCCTGTGTGAGGGAAGCCTGATGCTCTTCAGTGGGTGTTACAGATGCTGAGGAGAGGCTAATGCCATTTTTAGATCTCTGTAACAGGGACTTATCCCTGTTTAAATAAAGCAGCCTCAGAGCTCTGAGAATCCAGCATAGAGTGAGTTAATTGCAGCCACTCAATTAACTAGTCTCCACCTTGAATAATGAGAGCTCTGTAAAAAGCCTCATGTGCGACACAGGAAAGAGATTCCTTAGCTCACTTTCTTGTTGGACTGTTGTATATCTTTATATATACTGTATGTTTAGGGTGGTAATCAGCTTAGCTGCCCATCCAGTTAGAGAGGGCTGGAGTAAATATTTAGATATTCTCCAAAGCGGAGTAGGCCTTTATTTTTTAATGTTTTGCTTTGTTAAAGGAACAGGTGCAATAAAGCCGGGATTTAATTTCAACCTAATCAGTCTCCATTAAATATACATCTGCACACATCTCTTACAATGTCCCACCAGAAAGATTTGGCCACTCAACAGCATCCAGTCCCAAAAGGAAAAGGTTGTGATGGAAATTATAAAGACATTTTGCATCTCAAATACAGTGCCAAACCAAGAAAGGTTCAGAGAAACGTATTCAACTCTATTTCTGCTAACAAAACAATCAGGATTGTGCTGGACCTCAAGTACATCAACAGATGTGGAACAAAAATATTCAAGTCCCTGGCGCAATGAAAGACAGTAACAATTACGATACCAGTCCCATGATAAAGTATGAAACCCAGTCTTGTAAATCAAGGGGATATCCAGATACTTGATCCAAATAATGGTGATTCTGTGGAGAAAATCAAGAGACAGACCACTGCGCAGTATTTTTCCACACTCTAACATGCTGCCACAATACAATTGCCTACTTACTTTTACAATTCATGAAGGATTCAATGTCAAACACTTTTACTGTTACATTTGACTTAAATTGTTTACATTTAACACTGAATTTACAACCTATGCAGCTAGGGCAAGTATAATATCCCTTCAAATCCCTAAGCCACATAACATCTTTCTCTTGGATGGAATTGATAGGGCAACTGGGTGCAAGCGTAGATTTGAAATTCCTTGCCCTTTGATAAACAATTTTGAGATGTTAAAGGGTAAAAGTAAGTTCATAGTGTACCTCCTGGAATGCTTATGTGGGTTGCAATACGTTGGGAGAACGGGCAGCCCTCTTAAAAGACATCTGGCAGAACGTGTATAATATCAAAAGAGGTTTGGAGACACAGTGTTTCAAATCACTTTAAGATTAGACGCAGTCAGATATATATAGTCATATTTAAGCAGTCAAAGATATCCAGATTTTCCACATCACTTTATGTTGTAATATAAACAAGTAAGGTATTTTATTTTGCTTTAGCATATTTTATGCATGTATAACGTCATCAGGGGAGGTGTCGAGTGGAGTCGTGGCTGTGAAATCGGGAGAGGAGTGAGACACCAACCCCAGCTGCTGGACCCCGCTCTGAGGACTCAAGCTGCGGATGGCATTTTGGTGTAGTGCAACTTAACCAGAAACACGAAGTGTAATTTTGGTCTGTGCACAAAATAAATGTTTTATACTGTACTGTGTACTTTTAATCTATTTATGGGTAAAACTTACCTGTGGGAGATCAGAGGACCCAGCTGTTTGGCAAACAGTCAGAGGAGGCATTTATGACACACACTTTCTGCTTTTGACCTACCAGATTGCTGTAAGTAGGCAATTGTATTGTGCAGCGTGTTAGTGTGGAGAAATTCTGCACAATGGTCTGTCTCTTTTGATTTTCTCCACATATTCACCATTATTTGGATCAAGTATCTGGCTATCCCCTTGATTAGCAGGACTGGTTTTCATACCTTATCTTGGGACTGGTATCGTAATTGTTAATGTTTTCATTGCGCCAGGGACTTGAATATTTTTGTTTTATGTCTGTATTGACAGGTTTTCGAAAAACCTATCCTTGTCCCTTAGACTGCCAGTTTCCAATCAAGGATTCTAATACACATTCCTCCTAATTGGGAACTTTTTCAATACTCCTCATTTAGGAGAAAGTCACTCATCAAGTTGACACTGTGTTTATTGAGTTCCACTTTTATTTTGATATCACATTATCAGTCTGGAATCACTAAATAGGTTACACATAGATGTATTATTATCACACATAATAGTACTGGTACTTATACCTCACAGGTTCATTTTTAGGTGAAGCGCTTTTCGTATGTTTTATTCGTTTAGTTATGTCACATCAACAGATGTGGCATACAAGTGCTTCAAGATGGAAATAGCCGAGTCTGTCATTAACAGTTTGCATCAAGGAGATTTTTATGGCTGCCCTGGATCTAAAGGAGGCATAGCTAAATGTCCAAATATGAAAAGCCACCAAAAATACCTGAGAATTGTGCTACAAGGAGCCATTAAGCACTTTCAATTCGTGGCCTTGCACTTGGGCCTTTTACCTGTCCCAAGTCTTCATGAAGATACTGGTAGTCCTGGCTGCAGTGTTAAGACGAGGTATTTCAGTCATATCATACTTCGATTATTAGAAGCTGAAGGCAAATTGACTCAGTTGAAAGGGGGTTTTTGTCAGAGTGATGGACTTCCTAACAAAATTCGTTTCTATTATCAATTGGGACAAACGTGTTCTAGTCCTGTCACAGAAGCTACTGTTCCTGGGGCTTATGTTCAATACGGTTCAAGAAAATAAATTTTCCAGCCCCATGCGACTTGCTGGATTCTCAATAGTGACAGCTCGGCAGACTGCTCGGAATGGCATGAAATTACCAGGACTTGTCAGCCTCCATAGAAACTGTGCAATGGTCTCAAACATATGCGGCCCCTCCACGGAAATGTCCTTTGTTTTTGGAGCAAGAAGATATCCACCCTAGACAGGACAATTCCCCTTCTCGCCTCAACCAGCCAGTCTCTGGCTTGGTGAGAGGAGATTAAGAATCTTTTAAAGGGATGTCCTCTGGTTACGAAGCTTTGGAATGTCATAATGACAGATGTCTGTCAGTCCGCCTGGAAGGCACATCTTCATCAGCTAACAGTCCAACGTGTTTAGCGTCAAAACGAGAGCAGGCAATCAGCAAATATCAGAGAAGAGCACTTCTTCTGGAGATTCTTTATCTCCAAAATATAGTGAATGGTTTCACTCTTCCAGTTCAGTTCGACAACTCGTTTACAGTCGCCTATATCAACAGGCAAGGGCGTAAACCGCATTTTAAATTGGGCAAAGAACAATGTATCACAAACATCAACAATCTCTACATTCAGGAATTGCAAAATGTGAAAAGAATTTCCTCAGCCGAAGTCAGGGAGTGGGGGTTGTAGAAGCTGATGTATTCTCAATGCTGGTCAGTAGATGGGCATGTCCCTAAATAGATTTGAACCAACACAAAGCTTCCACTTTTTTTCTCTCAATGAATCAGGTAGACAACCCCTCATCTGGATGCAATGAATCTGAAGTGGAATTCTCTGTAGGCTACATTTGTTTCTCTGCATTTCCAATTATTCTGAGAACCCTACGGAAAATAAGGCAGGAAAAACAAGGATAATGGCGATCATTCCCTACTGGCCCAGAAGGGCCTGATTTTCAGAGCTAGTACATTTGACAAAGGAGCATCCATTGGAGCTGCCCATAATAAGACCTAATTTGGAATTTGAAAGGCGAAAAGTAGAAAAACAAGGCTTGTCACCACAAGTAATTCATACACTTCTACAGGTATATTCAAAACCTACTTATAGCGATTACAACAGACTGTGGTCAACCTTGCAACCTTGGGGTGTGCTAACAATCAAGAGGATATTGCAGTTCAATAGATTTTTTTTAAATATTTTTTTACAAGCAGGATTTGAGGCAAATTCTCACTCCAAGCTCGGTTAAAGTCCAAGTGGCAGCGATCAGCTCTTTTAGAGGGGAATCCTTAACATCTCATCCTTTAATAAAATGTTTCCTTATGTCTAGTGCAAAAGTAAGGCCAAGAATTTTGAAAAATCATTGCTCCCTGGGATCTCATCAGTGTTCTTAAAACTCAGACCCTTTCATATAAACATCCATATCGAATTTTTAATCAGGACAAAGTGATCCTCATAACGGCTCAAGTCCATAAGGTCCAAGTTAACCTACTTTTTCCACCTCAACCAGAACCTCATTCTCCATTCATTGTGCCCTAATCCAAGAAATAATAATGAGAAATGTCACTCATTAGACTTGGTTAGGTGCCTAAGGATTTATTTATAAAGAACATTGACATGACATTAAAACTACAATAATGGAAGGTTATTATCAGGCAGGGAAACAACCACTGTTTAAGGCTAATTCTCATACTACAGGTGTGCGCTGCCGTGGCACTTGGAAGAAACAGAATTGCTCTTACCGATATTCTCCATCTAGTTCAATACGGCAGCACACACATTTTCCACCCATTGCGTGTTTTTTTGTTTGTGTATTCTATATTGCTCAGATACGACACTGGAGGAGGGGGAAGGACCATTATATAGCCACTCCTTCTGGAAACCAGTTTTCTGTCCTACCTAGAGGGAGGCATTAGAACCCACAGGTGTGTGCTGCCGTTATTCTACTTTCTTCTAGTCCAGTATCGGTAACCTCAATTCTGTTTGCCGCTTATGACGTTGATCTTTTTGATTGCTGATAAACCCAAAGAAATTTGATGTGCTTTACCCAGCCCGTTTAATTGCCTTGATATATTGAAACCAAAAATTATTTTCAGGGCATTAATTTTGTTCTGAAATTGTGTATGTATGGATTTTTTTTTTTACATTTGTAATGTACGGTTTTGGGGTATTAACATCTATGTATTGTTTCAAACCTTAACTCAGTTAGGGTCCTTTACTGTCCCTCTCTTGGCAACAGGACACCCAGGTTCACAATATATTTTTAATCTATTTGTCTCTGGAAATCATGGTTTCTGGCAGACTTCTATTTTGTGGGCCAATGAATAAGCTGATTGCTGTTCCTGATGATGATATTTTTCCCTCAGACCTCCGGGGACCCTCCCCTGATTCCTGAGACATTCCTGTTTGAACTTGCTTGTGGACAAAAATATGTCTGCCAGGGTCATCTGTAGAAAGCTACATCTTCTTTCTACTGGGCCCCTGAGCACGACTGATCTTGGTGGCCATATTGTCCTTCTGCACAAGTAGGGGGGGCGGGAGGGGGTGTCTTGAAAACAATAAGTGAGCTGCATGAATTGCTTCTTTAACCATCTCACTGCTAGAAGGGCCTGAAGTGCATGTCATTGAGTTCTGAGTACCTCTGGAAAAGACATTTACAGCAAGGCTTTACGGGAGACCACAATGTATTGGAGATAGGGTAAGGGTTACTCAAATTTAATTTGTGAAATAGGGTATTAAGGAAATAGGGTTTCTACTTAGTGGTATGGATTACATATTGACACTGGAAATCTGCCTCATTTCTGTGTCACACACACGGTCAGTAATCTTCTCTCTGTCAGTCTCTGTGCCCTCCATTTTCTCTGCCACTTCCTATATCTCCAAGTGTATATGTCACTGCTATCTTTAAGTCCCCCTTTTAAGTCTCCTGGGTTGGGAAGCAATGCTGTAATTGGTAGTTTAATGCCTAACAACATGGCTACATGGCAACCTATGCAGAGAAACAGCAGATACTGTTTTGATTCTGGTGCTGGAAAATAGGGTTTGCTTTATTCAATGTCCAATGTGTTTGTAGGTGTCCCATGCCAGCGCTGTGTGTTTATAATGTATCCTTCTTCCTTTTAGAATGATGTGCAGAGAAAATGCCTTAACGCATTCTCGATTACAATCTTTCTCTTTTTTTCTTCTTCTGATGAAGCATCTATCCGTCAAACGACCAGGAGAACACTACAAGCCTGATCCCTACTGCGCATAACACGGGCGGTTCACTGCCTGACTTGACAAACATCCACTTCCCTTCTCCGCTACCAATTCCATTAGACCCTGAGGAGTCAACATTCCCGACTCTCAGTAACTCTAACAGCACCGGCAATCTAGCAACAAATTTAACTCACATGGGTATCAACACTGCCAGTTCGGGTAAGCTCAATGCAAAGTATTTTAATGCTTCTCTTTATTGGACAAGTGGTACATACAAGGCTCAGCTCATATAGAAAACAATGTAGGCAAGAACAATTTTGATTATTAATATTTAGTTATTAGGCATCAATACAGTGTGTTCCAAAGTACAGTGGTGTATCTGCACTGCTATGCAGGCAAAGCTGAATATAAACATTCTGAATGTCTGTTAATATAGGGCATAGTGCATAATAGTTTCAGCTTGGATAAGGCAGTGTATGAAAAAAAATAGTCTCTCTTTTTTTATTTATTATTATTATTTTTTTAATTATTTTTTTTAAGGGCCATACAACGTTCTGCAACAAATTACATCAGAGGTTGTGAAATACATTTGTGTTAATTGAAAAATAAAAATCCCTTCCCCTTAACTACTTTAAGCATAAAAATACCCCCACAAAAGTATGTATGTATTCTGTATAACACACACGTAAAGTTAAGTACATGCCCCAAAGAATTCAAAACATGCAGCATGCCTTTCCCTACAAACTTTTCTGGCTGCGAATGTTCTTGAAGACCATTAACGTCAGTCTTTGCATCAGAATTTTTCATCGCTTATGGCAAAAATAAATCATCTGCAAATCGTACAGTAGGTGTCAAGTATTCACCGTTGGTTTTGATTCCCTTTTCTTGCCAATCTTATTTCCTAAATGATTCTTCGTTTTGCTGTAAAAAGCTTTTGTGTCATTGTATCTCCCTGCCGCACTCCCTTGCTGATCCTTATTTTGCTTGTATCTTCGTGTACTCTAATGGTTGATGGGCATTCTTTTAAATGTTCCTTATATTTATGTATGCTTATTTAATGCTTTGTTTTCTTCATGCCTTTCAAACCGCAGAGGTTTAGACAGAATCAAATGCCTTTTCATAATCTACAAATCCTAATCTGAGTGATTGTGTTCATTACTTTTGGAAATTACTTTGTGTACGACTTCAATGTGGTCCCATAGTGTTGTATCCACTGTAACGTCCTGTTTGTTATCTAGGCTGGGAACAATCTAGGGTCTGTTGCAGCCAATTAATGAGGATTTTTGTTTTTAAAGAAAAGGGCTTGGAAGTAGATTGATTTGGTCTGTAGCTCTTGAGGTCGCCTTTGTCTCCTTTCCTGTGGTGGAGGATAATTGTGGCATTACTCCTTGGTTCTGGAACTTTCCTGTTCTTCAAGCAGCATGTAAGGCGTTTGACATGGATTTTCTCTACTACTTCCTCAACTTCTTTCTTGATTTCGGTTGTACAGTAGTTTCATCTTCCCCAGGTGCTTTCCCATTATTCATGGATTTTATTGCCTTTGCCACTTCTTGACGACGCATGGTACTTGGTGGTTTCTTCTCGTTCCTCTGCTGGATTATGCACAATGTTATCTGTGTCCTCATGCAATTTCATGTAGAGATCCTCAACTTTCCTTGTAAGTGCACACTTTTATTATTGATCCATTGTCTTGTTTCAGTGCTATGATTTGCTTCTTCCCAATCATAAGTTGCTGCTTCGTCTTCTTTTATGCTTTTGTTATCTTTGATGGTCTTCTTCACCATATAAGTTATATTTCCTTACATCTGTAGTTTATACCCTTGTGTATGATCTTGCACAGCTCTGCATATTCAATCATTTTTCTTGAATCTCAGAGTTGTTTACTTTCTTGTTGCCTCAACTACTTTCTCTCATTTGGTATTTTCTTATCCTGTTTGTTGTTAGCGATACCTCCATTTTTTTTCTGCATTATCAACTACAATCTTCATAAGCTCTAAATAATTGTTTATTCAAGTGTCCCCATGCATTTTTAGCAAGCTGGAGCAATTTTTCAGCTCTAGTTACACATTTCCACCAATTTTCCTGAGGTTCTTGATGTTCTGTGCATTTCGATGCAATTTGCATGATATAGTCAATTTCTTTCTTGATTCCATTGGGTCCACTCCATGTTCATTTTCTATTTGAATTCTTCTTGAATAATGAATTTGTGATTTGAAAATTTTCACATCCTGTAATTTCCACCAATCGGTCTCCACGTTCATTTCTGTTGCCGTAACCATACTTACCATACTTACCTATCATCTTTCTGATAGGTATCATTTTTTGCATTGAAATCTTCCATAATATTCTGGATGTGACAATTTCCTTTGTTGTTAAAGGTGCAATCCACATAGTCGGCCAATATAATTTCTTTGGGTCCTCTGATGGGGTGTTGTCAATCCAGTATTTAATTTACCCTTATCCACCCTGTCCTAATCAGAGAACCAATAAAGGTTAAGGAGGTGGGGAGGCTCTAGCTGTACAAGCACTTGCTGAATACACGGCATCACACAAAAGGGTATAGACAGAAGAAAACAAACCCCTCCCAAGTCTAATGTTAAAAATAAATTACAAATACGTATAAGTTTCGGATTTTGGTATTAAAAAAAAAAAGTATCAGTTACCCTAGTTACACCCGTAAACATGTAACGAATTAGTTCACCTTGGTCCTAGGAGGGATTGCCACTTTAACTTGGTTGATTTCATGGTAGAAGTCTTCTATTTCATTGTCTGTGTAACTTGATGTTGGGGCACAGACTTGGATTATTTGAAGTCTGTATTTCTTTGTCAACTGATTGACGATTGTTGCTTCTCCTTATGCTGAGCTTTCATATGCCACTATTTTGTTTCTCCATCTCTTGTTAACGATGAAGCCTATTCAACTGAATCATCCTTTTTTCGTACCTCTATAATAGAATAGGTGTCTGCTTTTGCGCTCAATGAGGCCTTCATTTTTTCTTTCTTTGTTATGGCCAACAATATCCCATTTAATATTGTCAAGCTCGTCTTCCATTTTTTGCTGTGCTGCTTCACTCGAGAGTCTGGCAGTTGTGGTAGCCAGATTGAGGTTTGGATGAAAGTTTTTGTTTAACTTCCGGGGATTCTTGGCCCCCTCTACCTTCATGCTTTCTACCTGAACACTGTTAAGCCCAGGCACAATCCTGCCCCCGGACAATGAGGGCAATTCATTTTCTGTGTATTCCATATTTGGGGATTGAGGCTTTACTTGTCATGCTGGCCTCATTTGCATGTTGACAAGTACTTTTCTCACTTTTTAGCCGGTTATATTGTTCAAGCTTTCATAGTATGGTTGAACCTACTGGCACATGTGCCACTATACAGTACATGATCGTGAACACCTGTTGCCACCTTCCCACCACTTTGAGGCAGTGAGAGGGATTTAAGTGAAGAGTAGTATATTTACATAATGTTTTGACCAATATAGGGCGCAAAGTTGTAAAATTGTGTAAGGCTCTTTACACATTCATTTTTGTTAATCACTGAATGCAAACGATTGCACCCCATCAATGTGAAGGCAAAACTTCCCCCTACCCACATGAAATTATATATTTTCCTAATAATACATGCCACAAGGAATTTAGACTTTTCCACAAAAATGTTTCTGGCTGACTTGGCAAGACCAAATATCCAAATAGTATAAAATATACCACACCGGTTCCAGTAATGCTTACAGTTTTAGTTGCTGGTCTTTTTCTGCTCTTAAGGAAAATAAAAAATGCTGCCAAATCTCAGGGGTCTAGCAGGGTCAACGGAAGTCCTGCAACTTAATTGGGGAAGGGGCGGTGAAGCGGGTGCAGGTGCGACGTCACAGCTTCCTGTGGACAATCATTTCAATGTTCAGAAAGTACTACTGGCAACTAAAGTAACAGGTAAGTAAGTACCTTGGCAGCTGATATAGTGCCCTTTAGCCCTGTAGGATCAGTGTAGGACATTTGGTCACGACCGTTTCGTCGTGACTAAATGGTCGTCGTCACTTTCATAACTCACCCCGCCGCCGGAAGCTGCCACCGCCAACCACTTTGCCGCTAAAGTAAGTGCCTTACCCTAACACCCTCTACCGAAGCGCTAAAACCCCTTAAATTAACACCCTACCCTAAGTACCAAAACCCCTTAAATTAAACCCCTACCCTAAACCGTAATTAAACTTACCTTGGAAGCGGCAAGGATTCCAGCAGCGGATCGGCTGTAGGGGTATGGTGAGTCGTGGCGAAACGGCTGCCACCAGATATCCCCCTGCTTTTAATTACTTTAAAAAAATAGTACTGTCATTTATGAGGATTGCAGGTTTACATTTTTTCAACAATTGTATCCCATACACATTGATTTGCCATTTTTTGATCAGGGTCTAGGACTGAAATTAGAACATTCTTGTGTTGTGTGTGCGTTCTTTGTAGAATAACATTATTTTATTTATACTTCATTAGGGTTTACTTATTTAGGCTGTTAGTGCTGTGCACTAACTGTGTAAATATTCAGCGAATCTTTAATTTGCAGCTTTTGCCATTAAAGCAAATGTAATGTTACATACAAAACGGAATCTTCACTCATATTTGTTCTTCAGCGTAATTATAGTATTATTGCAATATGACTGTTATAGCTAGAACAGTGGGTTTGCATACGCTAGATTCTCTACAATTGCTCATTGATAATTCCAGATGATAAAAAGACAACTTGGTATTATTGCACTGGGAAAACTCTCACCAGTCATTTTAAACGTCGACACCCTCAGTGTTGGCACAGTCTATAAAATGAAGCGGTACCTGTGTTTTATTACACTACCAAGAAGAAAAGAAATTGCAGTATTTGTTCTGCCTTGAACAAGGTCGTATGAAATATGGCGTTGGGAACATGTCGAGGCATTACGAGCGGTGAGCAGATAGAAAGCATGCGGGAGAGGTTGTAATCTGGATGAAGCCATCAGTGCTATGAATCCGAAGATGAAGGTGATAATATGGAGTTATCAACAACTTAATTTGTCATTGCAATATAAGAAGCCTGCAAACTCTGCTGCTGCGCTTGTCCGGTGAAGAGGATAAAAGCATTCAAGTGAAAGGTTCATTAACACTTTGGATTGCTGGTTATGTGAAAACGGGATGCAATGCCAGAAATTAGATCAATGGAGTCCTCGAGAACATTATCGAAGGTCATCAAAATTGTCCCCCACAATTCCTGTAATTCCATGCAAATGCTACTTGGGAGACTCACTAGTCCCTATATGTTTTGTGTGCGCCATCTATGTGATTTGTAGTTGGGTAAATGGATCTACACTATGTGGGAGTTACAGAATAGGCACAAATCAGAATAACATTTCAAGGTCTGACCTTGCACAGAGGGATTCTTTTGTTTGAGATACAATATCCCACATTGTTCAGAATTCAGCTTCACACTGACTTGTGTCTGAAATTAGGCGTTTTACACTAAGTAGAGTATTTCCATAAGTGTTGTCTATATAAATATATTTTTTCATTTAGCACTGTAGTGTATGGAGCACTGTACTGTACATATAATTTTTGCAGACACGGGTCCATGACCCATAGTTTACAATCTCTTTAATTTTGTTGCATGAGGCTGAAGAAAATTAAGTGACTTGCTCAAGTAGAGCGGCCTGTACCACTGTACTACTACTACTCCTGACATGTATGTTTGCCACAATGTCATGTTGCTCAGTTCTCTCACTTTAGATATTTCTTTCTAATGTAGGAATGACAACAACGCAAGGGACAGTTACAGGATCATCACAGCATCGGCAGCGCTCTGTTAGTCCACTCTCATTAAATTCAGACTCCAGAAGGCAACAGTCACAGCAGATGTCTCCAACTATGTCCCCTCTTTCACCTATTACTCAGGTATGAATGCAATTTAAACATTATTTAATCTGCTGAGTTGTCTGACTAGGTTGCTAACTCCTTATCTGCTACATCACTTCTGAACTTCTAAATTCATTAACCACTGTAGAATTTACTTTTAAATCAAATTTGTTCAGAATATTCAAATGTGTGCAGGATTTGATACCTTTGTATGGATCAATGTGAGAATTCTTTATGAATACAATTGTATTTTATCTTTGAAAACTTAACAGATCTCTTTACTGGGAAGAAGAGATTTGTAGTTTTATGAGTTTTTGAGACTTCCATTTGATACGCTTTCCATCAATAGCTACATTTCTCTAAACACTCTTTCTGGCAGGGCTGTGAGCTTCAATGCAACTCTTTGAAAACCGTATAAAACAGTAGCCCATTCTAAGTCATGACAAGTTATGTTCTTATGTTTACCTCTATTGAAGCGGGAGTCCCACATAATAGACAATTTTTAAATATTTTATCAACATATCAATGCATTTAGCTGCCTTTAATAAAACGTATTAAAGTAAAATGTTCACTTCTTTGCTCCATGGTCAATTTAATTGTAACCTGTTCTGGTAACAATTTTTCCCTTTTATCTCTTTGGTTAATGATGGTGGCTTAATTATAAACAGGTCTATTACAAATGTGATTAGGTAAAAACGATCCAAAACGTTTTGTCCCGGGGAAGATTTAAACAGGGCAGGGGTGAGGAGAGAAGCTCATTCTAAAATAAAGTAATTCTAAAATAAACTAATCTGATATTTTTAAAACAAAAAAACACACTTAATCCATTCAACATACCGCCGCTGATTATGTCACTTTATTCCTAGGAGATTGCACCTTTTAACCCTTTATTGCTTGCTGCCTTCATTGCAGTCCCCTCCTGGCAGCATAAATTATGGACCAATGTATCCTTTTTGGTGCTCTGGTTATACAGATGGTTCATTATGTTGCATTTGGAGAATATCCTGAATTTAATTAAAATACACCCCACATTGAGAAAGGGGGAGGTTTTGACCTGTTAAATTCTATAAAGCTTTCATTATAACCTTAATTTACCAATTATTGTGTAAAAACAGAATTAATAAACACTTTGAATAAAGAGAGTAATGATGCTGACTTGCACACATATGTTTGTCATAGGAACTGGTCAACTATGCTACAGACTTTTAAACTGTGCTTGCTGTACTATTTCAGTGGTTTCACTGATGTGTTTTAACCTTTAATGTCTTAATGATGTACAGCACCTGGTATGTGCATGGGCCCTGGCATGCCAGAGGCCTTTGACACACCAGGTCCATTATAGATGTTTTCCAACCGGGGTTGCGCGGCACCCTGGGGTTCCCTAAAGAAAATCAAAAGGGTTCCACAGGATTTCACATTTCTCCCAGAGAAAGCAGGGCTGTTGCTAGGGGACTGGGCAGTTTCCTCCATCCTGATTGGCTGCATTACCCATCAGCAGCCAATCAGGAGGTGGTGTTAGAAGCCAGGGGTGGTGGGAGGGGGGGCAAGCAGAGGATGAAGCAGCATGGGTAGGAGAGGTGAAGCTGTGTGTGTCTATCCCAGTGTTTTTCAACCAGGGTTCCTAGGAATCGCTAAAGGGTTCCCTGTAATTTTCAGTTCATTTTTAAATTGTACCAAATGCCGAAGAATATACAATGCGTCTGATCTCAGACGCGCTATTAGAGAGGGTTGGGGTTCCTTACACTGCATCTGATCTCAGACGCACTGTTAGAGAGGGTTGGGGTTCCTTACACTGCATCTGATCTCAGACGCACTATTAGAGAGGGTTGGGGGTTCCGCAAAATGTCACATAGGGTTCCTTAACCAAAAGAAGGTTGGAAACCACTCCGTTCGTCCTGTGCCTCTGCCCTTTGTCTTCTGTGACTCTCCTTTTTTTTCCTGTAACTGTCTTTCTCTGTCTTCTGTGACTGACTGTCTCGTTGTGGGGATGCTTCAGCAACTGAGCATTGTGATTAGGAGTGCCTCGAGAGACAAAGGGTTGAAAACCACTGTCATAGACACTTGCTCATTCTCTGACTGCTCCAATGGAGTGACCAGCCCAATTGAAACTGAAGTGGAGCCCTCTCCACTTCAGCTTCTGACATCTATTGCCTGGTTGACGTCACGTGACCGACCAGGAGCCAATCACATAACTCAGAAGGGAAGGACGCCCGGCATTCTAAAGATTAAAGGTGCATTTTCCCTCAATATGTCCTATTTTGAAAGTGAACTTGAGATGTCCTTATAAAGAAGATTTCCATTTTCTTTATTGTATAGAAATGCCCAAAGCCTGCAGTAGTGTTCATATGGGCAACCTCTGTGGTTTATTTTCACTTTCTCCACTCCACCAAGCAGCACAGCTGTTTTCATGCAGAGTACTGGGGACCCCATTAGAAAAAAATGTCATCTCGTTATCGTCTCAATTAAGGTTCATTGAGGTCTTCCAATGTCACTAAGTGATAGAGGCTTAGCAGTCATATTACTTCAGGGTCATTTTATTGGGAATAGAATACACAGTGTAGCATATCAGTGAGCCAGTGAAAAACTAGATGCTGCCATGTTTGTATTAACATTATTTATCCTCACAAGTGGATGTATTGGTGTTTTGGAATTAGTTTTGTGACCAATACATGCAAGTAATCACTTTGCTTATTATCTGCACTGCTCACTCATTACTTTGTATACAAGCATGCATATTATGTAAAGGGATGCAATTATTGTACTGGTCTTCGATTACTGCACTGCTTTTCTCCCAATAAAGATGCCATGTGCATTTTGTTTTGAAGGCCGTGACAATGGATGCATTGTCTTTGGAGCAGCAGCTACCACCCTACTCCTTTTTTACTCAGACAAGTTCGCAGCAGCAGACACAGGTGTCTCAGAATTCCTCATTAATGCAGAGCTCTGGTTTACAAAGGGGAACTCAGCTCCCTCCCCTCTCAGTCACTATATCATCTACGGTTCCACAGTCGCCTCCGGGAAACCACTCACCGTCATCACTGGCTATAGACATCAACTCGGTAAGTTTTTTCTGAAGCACAGGTGTGATTCCAGTTCCCAGTAGCTACAGATTTAGATCGAGAGAATTGTACGAAATATCAGACTCCTTCCTGAAAAACAAACTTTAACCTCTGAAAAAATGAAATCTTCCTTCCCAAATTACAGTATTAGTCACATTTTCTGTTCCATCATACAATAAGATACTGGTCAGGAGGCTGCTTTTTTTTCACAGCATCAGTGTGCGCGCGCACGTTCTTGTATTTACATTTTTAATCAACTCGGTTATAAATAACAGGTACATATGAGCAGTACATGGGGAATTCACTATACTGTATGTATGTATGTATGTGTATATATATACAGTATATATATATACACAGTGTATATATATATATATATATATATATATTCTCCCGATGCTATAGATGTACAGTTCATAGTGCAAATTCATAGATTATTAATATAGCATAATAAAAGTATATAAAGCGGTTTTGTAGGGAATCCTTGGAGGATTTGACTATGTACAGGTAGTATACAATATAAAATGCAATGACATCAAAATAAGCATTTTAGTTTGTAAATCTGTGACACTTTATTTTTACAGCTGCATAAGCATTTTTTTAATTGGAATATTACATTTTTTATATTTTTGTAAATCTTGTGTGTGCACAAATAATGGCAAAAGAATACTTTATACACTTAACCTGTCACATCTGAGGATGTAAAGCATAAAATCTATCCTAAGAGGTGCATCTAAGCAAAGATGTGTAGACAATAGAAACCTGACCACCCTAACCCCTCCCCCCAGTCAGGTTTTCCGGATATCTCTGCTTCAGCACAGCAGTCTCACTCAGAGGCTCAGTCTCCCACTGTGCCTCTGATTGAGCCACCCGTGCTGAACCTTTTTTTTGGGTTGGGGGGGGGAAGAAGTCTTGAGGACTGGAGTTAGAGCAGGGATGTTAAGGTACTGTAGATATTATACATCATTAATAGCCAGTCAAGCAAACTGCTGTTAACGCTCCTTAATGGGCATTTCACTTTAGTAGAAGCTGTTGAATCAGCAGTTAACACATTAGCTATGTAACAAGAAAGTTTTGCGTTATGATCTGCAGACTTGACATTAAATGTTTCTAATTTAAATTCCTGTTCTATATTTAATGGTCTCAGTTCTGGATTAAAAACAAATATATATACTCTAGCTCATTCCCTCCTACTGTACGGTGTTCTGTTCCACATTTCCTGACATCTGTTACTCTGACTCCTCTTTGGCTAATTAGCTTAGCATTGCAAACACAACAAGACACATCCCGTAATGAGATTAATTGCATGTCGTATGAAAAGGGAAAAAGCAGGAAGAGGCAGAAGTATTTTAATGCAGGTAATATAAAAGCAGAAAGCCAAATTAACCCTGGTAGAGAGAAAATACAGTTGAGTAACAATATTTTTTTATATGTTTTTTAAATAGAGAGAAAATACAGTTGAGTAACAATATTTTTTTATATTTTTTAAATAGAGAGAAAATACAGTTGGGTAACAATATATTTTAATATGTTTTTTAAATGTAGCAATGCCAGAGTACATGTAGCTGTGCAAATAAACGTGCAGGCACATGGGTCCCTGTCACACAGATCTTATCTATTTTTGGTTCCTGATGTGCATGGAGATAGTGACTTGGCCAAGGTCACCTTAGGGAGCTGACACTAGGAGTCTAACCAGGTTCACCAGCATTAAAGAAGGGTCACCACCGCTAAATGGCGTCTTCATCCCGGTACAGTAAGATTATATATCCTTTAATGTAGAAGGTAAAAATAATAATCTGTCTAGTAGACTTCCTTTAGAAAGAGTCAATCACTCTTAAAGTAACTGGTTATTCTAATTTGTATCTTGTGAAAATTGAACTTTTTGCTTTTCTGGAACACTGGATTTAAGTAAATCAGCTACTTATGGTTATCTGCTTGACCAATCTTGGCGCCATTATTGCTTTGCAAGTAAAATACAGAGAAAAACTCAACATTTACCTGGAGCGTTGAAGACTGGCATACAGTCTGATCACCAAATAAGTATTGTTAAAGTCTTCAATCAGGTGCATTTAACCAGTTAAACAGATCAGTGCATACTCCACTTTCATCCTAGGCAGGAACTGCCTTTTATCCCTTTGAATGCCCCAAGACGGTCACTATGTCATGAGGTCTGGCACACTAGGGGTTCCACGATGCAGTGGTTACTTCATGCCCAGGGAGTGCTTATTTTTCAGGTTAGATCGTGTCCTGTGTTCCCATGGAGCGCGGGACGCCATCTGCAGTGAAGGGAAATGGAAGAGGAGGACTCTTCCATTTCCAGGTTATGGGCCACCAAGGTCACGTGACTGCACTGTCCAGAAGGGGCCGTGACACCTTGGTGCTGCTGCCCCAACGGCACTCAACAGTTAAAGAAAGCCTAAACAAGATTTAAAATTAAAGTTTTCAATTAGGAACTTCCCTGGTTTTAATGGGGAATTATGTATACTTTCCATCAGCACGGAAAGACACTGGCACAATAAACCTTGTAGAGCCCTGTGGATTAATGCAACACTAATTTATGTTCATTCATACTACATAGCCGTTATATACTGTCCCCGATCAACAGATTGCATCCTAGAGCCAAATGAATGGTCTAATTATGGGGTTGGTTAGGAGGCTATATATAACAGAATCTAATCTTGGCCCATAGCCTTCATTTCCTTTCATAATTTGGCCCTGCGTATCACATTCTGTGATGTGACAAAATACTGTCTCACACAAGGGTCATTTTGAACGAGAGCGCTAAATATAGTAAATATTGCATGTTTTATTGTGCCCAGAAATGGAGATGATGTATGTTGTGATACTTGCATTGGGCCAACATTAAAAAAAAAAATGACACTTGTTGGATGAGGTCACGTTGCCTCTTAGAGAGAACCTTGATCCATCAGATAACATAAGAATGAAGTATGATATTTGTTACCCGCAAAGGGCAATATTGCTGTTTGGCAAATTTATTTTACCATCATTTATATTCAGCACATTGCTATTGTGTCGCAGGGCTGGGCTTACCAATGACGGGGCCCAAGGCAGCATGCCGAAAGCGGGCTCCTCCTCCTGCAGCGCCATGATGTCATGTCGTAACAACATCACGTTGTCATCGCAACGTGGCACGTCGCCATGACAACGCGACACTGCAGAAGGAAGGCCGCTCCACATAAGGTAAGATCTCTCCCAGCTACACACACACACACACACACACACACCCTTCCCCAGCTACATACCTCCCCGCAGCTACACACAAACCTCCCCACTCTCCCGTCCCTAACTTGGTGAGCAGCGGTGCGGTCCTGCGCCGGTTCAGGGACTCCTTTGCTCTCTGATCCAGCCCCTCCCTCTCCTGCAGGGCGGAATTGGATTCCGGCACAGACGGGAGGAGGTAGCACGGGGGACCCAAAGCGACCGACTTGCTCGCCTTGCCCTAAGGCCAGCCCTGAAATGTATGTGTATATAACATACCGGTTCCAAATGACAAAATAGAGATACTAAGAGGAACATGAACTTAAAGTATTTAACTATCAATTTAGCTACAATGTATAATTTGTAACGGTGCTTTTGGTGCCATCAAGGCCCAGTTAACCAAAGTCCAGTGGGGGATATTCAATTTTGCTTTTTTTCTAGTCCCCAGACTGTTTGCAGTACAATGGGAGGGGGAGGGGGAGGGAGGGGAAGTATTCATTTGTTTAAAATATGTGATTGCTTAATAAATAGATCTAGGTTTACAGTGACCTTCTGAAATCCCATGTCCACCCCACCACTTTCATACAGTAATTAAGTTGATGTGAAAAGGAATTCTTTTGAATACTTTGTATTAAATGAGAAGCATTTACTTTGTGTTCCGTTATTGTCTGCTCTGACTGTAGTATTACCTGCTATCATCCTTGATCCAAGATACTTGGTGGGCGAAAGTACAATGCATCGCAGATGTAACTACTGAAGTCCTAATATGACAGGGGTCAGAGCTGCAGATCGGATAACAGGTTGTGGGAATACAATACATTTATGGCAAGGGAAGAGATACTAGTCTAGATGCAAACTAAAACTACTTAGATCCTGCCAGTAGACCCCTGCTACAAAAAGGTTAATCTTTGGTCTGACTGCTCTCTTCCCCCAAGAATTTACTCAAGAGAAGAGGAGTGAACATTCTGGGCAGCACATCCTGATCTTCAGTGCTGCACAAATGATTGCAATTTTGAATTATAATAAACCCCTTGTTATCATTTGATTCATTAATAATAAGGCCAGCGAAGTAGCCAGGATTAGGTGGGAACTGCTCTGTAACTCGTAATCTTCAACTGTATCTTTAGAAAAGACTGAATTGCCACGGGTGCTCAGTAGGTTCACAGGCAATTGTCAAATGTTAGATGAAGGCGGCACTCACATGGTCTTGTGAATAAAATATTTCTTTATCTTTAGCACTTCATCTTTACCGGGTCTTAGGAACTCTGATTCTTTCACTCCAGAAAAAGGCAAATTCACTGTTTCTATCGCATATACAGGGCTGTCGATAGGGTGAAGGGGGGAGGGGAGACTCTGCTGTCCCGGGACCAGTGGCTTTAGAGACTCTGCCCCCTACTGCATATTGGTTATCTGCAGTGGGGCCCCCTTACAGAAAGAGTGTGATCTGAAGCACCACTAACCGTGGGACCTGTAATTTGCAGGACACTAAGGTCCGTCTCCCAGTCTGGTTATAAATACACGAGAAGGAAAAGAAAGCGATCTGATGGGGGAATACAAGAAAAAGAGACTTCATGGTAAACAAAAGTGAGCAATGGGGAAGGTAAAGAGAGATGCTGGGGGTGAAGAGAATCATGAAAATGAGAACGAAGGCATGGGAGTGAAGTGAAAGATTCACTTGCGGATTAAAGAAATCAGAAAATAAGAGACAGACATGAAGATGTCGAAGGATAGAAAACATGTGAGAAGAGAGATGAGGGGGCCAAGAGAGGCAGTGGGAGGAAGAAAAAAAAGAGACACGAGGAGAAATACATGAGGAAAAATTAATGCATTAAAGGGGGAAAGAGCAGAGAAATGAGAGGAGGAATGAAAACCGAGAAAGATATGGGATGAAAGAGATGAAGGGGAAACAAATGTAAACGGGGAAGGAGAGAAACATATTGGGGGAAGGAAAAGGGGGACATATGAGGGAGATATGTATGAGGGATACATGGGATGGGTGAGATAACAGGGACAAAACAGGAAAAGATGGTATGACTTAAAGGGTGTACGAGAGACAGGAGGTGGGAAAACAGACCTGATCAGGCAAAGTAGACTGATATATAATTAATATCGTTTATTTGTAAAGTGACAACATATTCCACAGCTCAGTACAATGGGGGTACATAGATTTGATTATTACTTAAAACAGAGCTGCATACACACATAAGGACAAGCATTCACAAACAGATTGAAAGGGTAATGATCTTAAAATCTAGAGGAATGAGGAATAATGTTGAAACAGGTGAAGGGGCTGCTCATTGTGGCACAGAGTACACCTCAGGTTGGTTTCTGTTCCAGTTCGACAGCTGATCCCATTAAGCTTTGAAGGTGGGGTTGTTACATAGTGTGGAGATTGGTCCTGCCAAACAGCTGGTCCCAAGGAGGAGGGAGGGGGGGAGTTGGATGTTGGAGTGAAGGAGTGTAGGCTTTCTTGAAAAGGTGCATTTTCAGGGAGTTTATAAATGTTTGAAAGCTGTGGGAGAGTCTGATGAAACAGGATACGGAATTCCAGAGAGAGGGGCAGCACTGGAGAAGTCTTGTAGGCCGAACTGAGAAGAGGTAATAAGGCAGGAGGAAAGGCGGATGTCATGGACATAACGTTAGGGGCGTCTAGGGATACATTTGGAGTTGGGGGTTGAGATGTACGGTGGAGCAACGTCATTGAGACCTTTGGACTATGAGCTAGGGTTTTACATTTGATTCTAGAGGATATGTAGAAGCAGAACTGGAGTGGTGAGTGAGGTAGAGGAGTCTGGCAGCAGATTTGTAAATATATAATTACTTATAGCATTTGTGGGTGCTCCATTCTTTAAATTGGTCCTGCCCCCACCCCCCAAAAAAATCTATTTGCAGGCCGGCTGATATTCAATGAAGCAGGCTTCATTGCTCTCACTGGTGTGTTATGTTGATAAATATTGTGTTGTTCTGCACTAATACTGCCACTGAATCCTATACAAACGTGTATATTCTGCATAGGTTCTATGTCATTCTACAGTCTTTTATAATCTGGTTTGCTGCATTGCTTTGCAATGACCCCTCTGGTTGAGATGGGGATAATTTAACAGTTTCTGGGTACAACTTCTCGTAGAACTAGGTATATTTTCATAAATCTTTTTTTGTGTGTTCTGCTTTCACATGCAAAAATGTGATCTTATTAAAAGGGATTACAGTACATTGCATGTTGTATTTTTGCACAGACATGGAAAGTTATTTTGAACGCTTTATTTAGAGGTTTTAAATTAATGGACGGTTACAAAGTTAAATAGTCTAGTATCGCTCTACGAAAAGGAGGTTTATGAAACTTTTCAAACATAAATATCTACCAGCTTTTTTTCAGTGATTGTATTTTTGAAACACACAAGCCTTAATTCCCAAAGTAATAAACACTAATAGGATATGCTGAAAGAGATCACCCATTTCCTGAGGCTTCATGGAACAGAGGGTGACCTTTTTCAGACTTATGTTTGTATGCTCAATAGGTCTGGTTTTCAGGATATCCCTGCTTCAGCATAGGTGGCCCTCAAGGACTGGAGTTGGCCACCCCTTGTCCAGTGCATGGACCTTTCTCAAGATATCATGCAACGTTGATTATCATTTCTTCTGTAGCATTTACTTACGCAGTACTGTACATACAGCAGCATTTTGCAGACATGAGTCCCAGAAGAGTCTACAATCTAATTTGAGTGCTTTCCCCGGGTCACAAGGAGAAGAAGCACGAATTTGAACCATGTTACTCACTTCAAAGCCAATGTTCTTAGTAAGCTACTTCCTTCAACCTACCGCACGAGTGCGCAAACTTTTCCATTTTAGCCCTCCTGCCTGCTCTTCTCCCCCCCCCTTCTTGCACGCTTCTGACGTCATGTGATGTCACTGCATCATTTGACGCCACGTCGCCAGAAGCCGCCGGAGACAAGGTAAGGGAACTTACAGAGGCCTTGCGCACTCCCCCGGCATTTAATTTAAATTCCTTGGAGAAGAGCGCCGTGCCTCTGTAAGCGCTGTGCGTCCCCCAGTCTGCGTACCCCTGGCCTACAGAACAAATGAATGTACATAGCGTGCATAGATATGCCTCCTCTGTTATCTTTTCTTGAACTCTTTGCTAAGTACTTTGCACTCTACAGATGAGTGTGGTTTCCAAAAAGAGAAAACAAAGTGATCAGATGACATGTAAAGAAAAATTATAACTTTCCCTTATTTCTAAATGGATTACTTACAGATGGTTTGGCAAATACAAGATAGATTCATATGGGGTCTGAGCGATTACCGCAGTTATGAACAATAGGCAGATTATGTTGTCAAGTGGACCTTATCTACACTAACATTTTGATACATTTAGATTAACATTGTATCCCAATGCATTTCACCTGGAAATATAGACTAAGTGCAGGTTGGAACACATATTTTTGGGTCATAAACCTGTATCCATTAATAAAAGAATCTTTCGGCAGCAGTCCATGCTGCTCATTTTCTTGTTTGTTTTTATAACTTATTTGGGGGTCCCCGGAGCTCAACAGTGGTACTCGATTTGATGGTAGACCAGTTTTATATTTAAAATGTATGATTGTCTTGTCATGGGGGAGGAGTATGGCCACTGGGCTCAACTTAACGCTGTCTGCCAGTATAACGCGGTGACATGATAATTAGATGACATTCCAACTTCCCATTGCCATCTTTATTTTCCTTGCAAGTACTGGAAAAAATGAACTGATTATCTTAACAAATTAATTGTTCGGGAGCTTTGAGTTCTCTGGTTCAGGTCCGGGGAATGCCCTGCGTCATATAAGGTAACCACAACATTGATTATGGGGAGGGATGGCAGATTTAAAAATCAATAGTGTTCTGGTAATGTGGGAGTTTGCTACTTTAAAATTAACATAGTTTGGATTATCTTGCACGCAACCGTCTGTCAATTTAATATGGTTTGTTTTCTTTACTTGAAATGTGACGGGCTCCATCAGTGCTGGAAGAGCCAGCCATACATTGTAAAGGACTGACGAGGGTTAACTTAAACAAAGGTTGAGACTACAGTACTTCTGTTAATATACTTTCCTCATATAATTCTTATCTGTATGCAGATGTAAAATCTGTTATCATGGAAGAAGACCGTCCCAAGGAATACACAAATGGGCAAATAAGTGTATATTCTTCTAACCATCCAGTGGTCTTTAATTCTGTGTTGTTCTATAGGCCTCCCTCCAGCAGTACCGCAGTAATGCTGGATCCCCGGCCAACCAGTCTCCCACTTCTCCTGTCTCCAATCAAGGCTTCTCTCCAGGCAGCTCCCCTCAAGTAAGGGAATCTGTGCCTTGGTTTTGTCGTAGGCTTCAAGTCTTACCATTACTGCCCCATGGTCTATCACTGTATCTGTTATGTGCTCCATGAATCTCTGATGTCCCATCTTGTATGTAGTTTCATAATTAGTTTGTGATGGAGTCTTGTAGAAGGTACTTGTAGTCATTGTGATAAGTTGATGGTCTTCAAGCAGTCCTTTGGGAGAGCTCTTCAAATTCTGTCTTCAAAGATCTAACAAGCCTAAAGGCTTCGTGATTAATTCTTCACATGCAAAAAAAATCTGGTTTTGACAAGATCTAAGGGAAGTAAAGATGAAAGAGGTGAATAATACATGTCAACACCTTTTAACAGCTGTTTCATCAAGTAGAGGTACTGTATACAGCTGTACTGGAGAATGCTTCCAACATTGAAAAAGATATATTTTAAAGCATATAAAGAGAAAATAAGCCAAAAGTTCCAAAAAGGGAAATAAAGTTAAAAGAAAAGAAAAAAACCTTTCTAAAAGGGGTTGTTCCAAAGACTGACACTCTGGATCATTGGACAGTCAAATGTTATTTAGGAAAAAAAATACTAAACACAACCCTACAGTACATACTTTTTTTTTTATGCACTTAAATAAAAGCAAAATAAAATGTACTCCCAAACATCAACATTCCTTTTGTTCTCCCTTGGCTCAATGGCTCTCTGCTGATTGTAAGTACATTTTATTCTGTTTTACAATTTTTTCCATAGTGTAGAATGGTAAAGGCAGAACTTCAGCCTAGCTGGCTAGAAGAAGCAATCTGCTCTACTTCGCAATAATAAAAAGGAGCATTTTTTTTTACCAAAGTCTTTTTGCTGCTTTTTTTTAATAGCAATATTACCCTTACATTCTATAGTTTGAGCTCTGGAGATATCAGGGGTTGAAGACGTTCCTACTTAGGAGGATATAATGGCTGCTGCTGTTCACACTTCTTGCCAAGGCAACTGCTGATTCCATGGCAATAGTAAGATGAAAACTTGTCCATAAAGAATATTTGCTGATCTATTTCTATCAGGTTATGGAGTGACTTAATGTTAATTTTTTGGGAGGGGACTCCTGTTTAAGAAAAGAAAAAAAGAAACCACTTTCGGTGTAATACAGATGCAGCTACGAGTATCCGAACACTGCTTTGAAAAATCTGGGACAATCTCCCAGTAATGCTGCAACATTTCTCTGACATTTCTACAGAATGGGACTGCCAGGGACCACCGCTGTGTTAATCCGATGGGCCAATAGTCTGTCTGCAGAAATGTCACAGAAATGTTGCAGCATTACTCCGAGATTGCCCCAGATTTTCCAAGGCAAGTGTACGAATACTCGTGGCTGCACCTGTAGATTGAAGTGGAAAGATTGTCCAGTTTTATAACTGAGTCACAATGACTGTTTTACAGAGTTTGGGAGCCTTTATTGGTTTGAATAACTGTATGCCTTAAAATATAAAACAATTGATCTAACAATTGAAAAAGCATTGTAATATCACCTTACCTAAAAGAGAAAGGGATGTAAAAGATTACTTGTAATATGCACACACTGCCTGTTGCTTATTTCTTTCCTCTCACTTCCTCTCCCCCCCTCCCCTGTTTTCTCTGTACAGTACATGCAACATGTAAACAATCTGTTTAATAGATGGTACAACTATAAATCTTCAATACATTAAGTATTAACAAGATTTTGGGCCATAGTTACTAAACAATCTTTTGCCATAAGACGACACCTGGAACGCACTTTAATGGATTTTTAAAGTGGTCGATCCTCGCCAGTAACATCTCCGCTCCCTCTGCACTGGATAGAGAGGGAGAGCCAGATTCCTGGAGCAGCAATGCCCACCATGCCTAGGCCCCTGCTACATTACATGGCTTGTATAGTTAAGGCTGGGCTGTACCCTTTACAGTAAAGGGCTTGTCTCGCGTTTTACCCACATCACCGGCAATAAAAGGGTTAAGAGAAAGTTCATTTTACACCATGCCGATAACAACTTACAGTATTTTACTGATGGGTTGTTTTCATTTGTTGTGTTTTACCTCTATTTATATGAATTGCTTAATTGTTCCAACTTGCTCCATCACTGTTTTTGGGAGGAGAGATTCAAGACAATATGATGAGATGCATCAACATTTGTGCTTATAACTGGTGCAGTTTTCTGCATCAAATTAGCCAGGTTTAGAAGTTATGCACCTAATGTAAGTAGCAAGATGAACAGGTTTCATAAATCTGTGGTGCAAATTATCACAGACAACTTTTTCACTGTGTTTTGGAGCAGATTGCACCATTGATATAGATTGTATTACTTCATGTGGTTTTAGATGTTCCGCTTTATTAACCTCAGGTTATGTGCTGTTATGTTATTCCATCTATTTACATCTCCTTTAAATGTAAGAAATCTTTTAAAGCAGCTGCTGTTTGTTTTTACCTTTTTTTAATTTTTATTTTTTAACAGAATTGGAACCAGGGGGACTTCTGGAACTCAACCAAACTACTTTTAGCTCCAGTGGCCCCCCTGTTCGTGAGATACAGATGTAGTTACAGGAATTAATGCTTCCTCTAGGGAAAACAAAATTGCTGTAAAAATCCCGCAGGTTCCATGGGCCTATATTAAGCTGCAGCGCCATTGGTTGCGGCTTCTTATTGGATCACCATTTAAATCTCCTGATGGGACACTGATGACTAAACTGGTGAGTATCTTGGGAGCCGAAGACCACATAGCTAAACATAGCACCGTTAAGCTACGGAGGACCCCTTTTCAATCCTGTAAATAAATACATTGGGATTGCTGCTTTCAGCAAGTTTCACTGTTAGAATAAGGTTTATGCCACCTTGGACTTGATAGATTTATTGGACACTAAGAAAAAGGTTGACAGATGCAGAGTTTGATGCATCTCGGTATAATATATGCATCTATTCTTCCTATTTACACGTCACCAGATCTGATGCAAAATTAATTTTACAGCATATACTGTACCATTGTCACGGAGTGCTCACCACAAACAAGGTGGGCTGAGGTGGGGACTAGTGTCTGGAGTGTAGATTGGTCGAGGTAGCCGGGTTCGGGATTAGAGAGGTACGGATAGTCGAGATACTTGCCGGGGTCTGGATTGGAGAGGTACGGATCGTTGCAGGTACTATTAGCCGAGGTCAGGGTTGGAGAGATGAGTAGTCGTGTTACATATGCCGAGGTCAGGGTTGGAGAGATGCGGATTGTCGATGGTAGCCAGGGTCAGGAGTACAGAAGAGCGGAGTCCAAGGGATAGCCGGGTCAGGAACAGAGATCAAGGAACAGGAGCGCAAGCCAGCAGGAACAAGGAGAGCGGTGAAACACTTTGCATTGACAAAGGGTTATGCTCAGCCGAAGAGCCAGTGGGCCGGCTGAGCATATAACAGGGAGGCGGGCCAATGAGTGAGGAGCAGAGGCGCGCCGTTAGCGCGAACGGTGATTGGTTGCAGTCACGCAGGAGACAGGTGAGTCGTATAGCAGCTGCAGGTTGATGACGCAGAGCAGGCAGTTGTTGAGCACGTGTTACGTGCGTGCGTGGCGCGCTGACGACACCCCCGTGCGGGCACAAACTAGAGGCGGGACCAGGAGACTGTATTTATGTCTGCACGTGCCTGTAGTCCGGCGGCTGGAGGAGGATGGGTCCGGTAGTGCACTGCAGGGAGAGGCAGCAGCGGAGCACCCGATCGCAGAGTGAGGCAGGCGGGAGGCTCACCAAGGGTGGTGAGTCTCACGGATCCTCTCAACCATAAAATGGTAGATAATTAACCTCCTGGTTTGCATAATGAAAAATCTAAGCCCCAGCATCCCATGGGGAAATTCTTCCGCGAGCGTAATAATCCGTTTAAAAAACTTAATCTCAGTCCTACCTAGCAACATACAGTACATTAAAGTCACATACAGTATACTAAATCGGTGCTCAAATCTAACAGAGATTGAAAAGCTATTCCAAAGCTGCAGTGATGAGGTTGAGGATTGGAGCAATGGGCAAATGTCACAATTAAGTAGATTGTCAGCGTGTAAAAAAGCAAAGTGACTATTTAAAAATAAAAAATAAAGCAATGGTCACATAAGGTACTTGTGGGTGCTGTTTGCTGCTTTGGCAAAGGGATTTGTTTTGAACCGCATGTGTTTTTTCAAATGTATATATGTAAATAGCGCCATCAATTTACAGATGTAGCCAGCCTTGAGCTTTGTCCATAGTGCAGGATACGGCGCGAGCTACGTAGCTTGCGGCGAAACAAACACTAGGACGCCAATGCATAGAGCACATGCACATGCGCTACAGGGAGAGCAGTGCTTCGAAATACAAACAAGTTTGTATTTGAATCGCGACGCCGGGAGGAGGAAGCGTGGAAGCTAGCACGTTCCTCTATGGACGCGGCCTTACTCTTCCCCGCGCTTCAGCGTTTCATCCGCTGCTCCAGGGATGGTAAGGCTGGCTACACCTGTATGCAACGCTTTACAAAACAGAATATTGTAAGTGCATGAAATATACAAACATGATAGAAACAGAGGGCTATGGAGCGTTTGCGATCTAAGGGGGGTGGTGGGAAACACAAAGGCAGTAGTATGAGACGAAGTAAGGGCCAGGGATGGCAGTGCCTGGTCAAATGTATTGCCAAGCGCCTTTGTAGCCATGGGAAGCAGTGGTCATGAGTCCAGATTATTAAACCGCTTCAATTAGGTTTGTTTTTAGCTTTTACTTAAAGGAGGGAAGAAAAGGTGCTAGGTGTATACGGAGGTTTAAAAAGTTCCTTAGGTGGGGGCCAATAAGAGGAGTTTTTCAAATCTGCCTATTTAATCAACACACAGTGGATGATGTATAAATGCAAAGAAAATGTTGTTTTGCTGCATTACGCAAATGTAAATTGTTCTTCTGGCATAGGTATGTTTATATACACCTCAGACCTGGTTGGTTTTTTTTTTTTGTTTTTGTTTTTTATAATAAAAAAAAAATGTCTTTATATAGCGCCATTAATGCACATAGCATTTCACAGCAGTAATACACGTAACAATCCTATAAATAATAAATAATGGGAAGAAGTGCTTCAGACATAAAAGTAATAGTTAGGAAAAGGAGCCCCTGCTCCGAAGAGCTTACAATCTAATTGGTAGGTAAGAAGAACGTTCAGACACAGTAGGAGGGTGTTCTGGTACGTGCGTCTGCAAGGGGCCACAGTCGATGTATGAGGTGAATAGTATCAGCCACAGAGCTACTCATATGCTTCGTTAAGCATGGGTGTTTTAAGATGGGTGGTTTAAGATGGGTGGTTTTAAAGGTGGAAAGAGAGTGTGCTAATCTGATATTGAGGGGAAGGGCATTCCAGAGGTGTGGGGCAGTCAGTGAGAACGGTTTAAGGCGGGAGAAGGCTTTAGATCCAAAAGGGGTAGAGTCAAGACATCCTTGAGCAGAACACGAGTCGGGATGCTGTTGGGCTGAGATGTAAGGATGAGCAGAAGTGTAAAGCTTTAAAAGTGAGGAGAATTGAGTGTGTGATACGGGATTTGATAGGAAGCTCCAGGAGAGGGATTTCAGCAGGGGAGATGCTGAGACAGATTTGGGAAAGGGTAGAGTGATTCTGGCAGCAGCGTTTAGGATAGATTGTAGGGAAGACAGGAAGGCCGGACAGCAGGAGGTTACAGTAGTCGAGACGGGAGAGAATGAGGGCCTGTGTCAGAGTTTTAGCAGTCGAGCAACAGAGAAAAGGACGTATCTTTGTAATATTGCGGAGGAAAAAACGACAGGTTTTAGCTACCTTTTAAATGTGAGAGAGGAGTCGTGTGACTCCTAGGTAGCGTGCTTGTGCTACTAGGTGTATGATAGTACTTTCAACAGTAATGTGGAAGAAGGTACTACGGCCAGGGTTTGTTTGAAATATGAGGAGCTCCGTTTTTTACATATGACGTTTTAAGTCGGCGGAGGGCCATTCTGGATGATATAGCGGAGAGACATTCAGAAACTTTGGTCTGTATAGCAGGTGTAAGGTAAGGGGCTGAAAAGTACATTTGTGTGTCATCAGCATAGAGGTGATATTTTAACCTAAGAGATTTAATTAGGTCACTTAGTATGTAAAAAGAAAAGAGAAGAGGTCCCAGGACAGAGCTCTGGGGTACCCCCCACACGGAGATCGATAGAGGAGGAGATGTTGGCAAAGGAGACACTGAAAGTACGATGGGAGAGGTAAGATGAGATTCAAGATAGAGCTTTGTTACGAATACCAAGAGTATGAAGAATGTGAAGGAGAAGAGGGTGGTCCACAGTCTCAAATGCGGCAGAGGAGTCAAGTAATATGAGCAGAGTGTAATGACCTCTGTCTTTGGCAGCATGGATGTGACGCATAGAGCGCCAGAATGTAATACATCCCAGCAATGTATATTGATACATTAGCGCAAAGGCACAAGTTAAACATGCCTCCCTCTAAAATTGCTTTGATAGATCTCCCTGGTAGTGATTCTGACGGCAAGATTGTCCTTTCTCAGCTTCCAGCCTAAAATTAAGAAAAATGAAAAACGCAAACCATATTGTAGGGGAGAGACTGGTTTGGTTGTGATTTCTTGTGTTCCTATTATGAACCTGACCATTGGCAAGCACTGTTGTTATTGGGTAATACGTGTCGTGGTGGAGTTAGGTTGTTAGCACATTACATAGAAAGGACCCATGAGCTGCAGCTATAATCATTCAGTAGAGGCCCTAAAGCCCGCATTTATTATGTTGAGAATTTTCTTCCCAGTGATTAAAAAATGTCGGCTCCATTAAAATCAACGGTATTCTTTCAGAAACCACAGTGGGAAAAATACTAAACATACTGTACCTCTGCTATAAGACATTTAATAATAATAATAATAATTTCCTATAAACCTTGTCGAGCAAAGATGTTAAAAACCAGAAGACCTTGTCAAATGTATAAAGCCAAGTTTAATTGCAGACTGTTTTGTGGGTTGCATGGTTCCAGGAATGAAACTCGAATTACATTACAATGTGTTGTTGCCCGAAAATAATTTACATTACTAAGAGGCTTACACAAAAGAGGCATTATTCTTTACAAGCTTCATGTAGCTGCTACTTGTAATCCTGGTTCTGAGTTACTTCCTGCCAAACATGAGCTCTGCATGTTTCAACAGATTGAATTCTAAGCAGGTGATCTGTCAAATACCAGAAATATCTTTGGAAATCAGAATTTTACACGTTTGCAACATTACCATATTTTCCATTTAATTATTTGTATTTGCTTCGTTAATATTTTCTCAGGAAAGCTAAAATGAGATGTTCATTTTGAGTATCTTTTGGGATTAAATAATTGAAATTGTGTAGGGAATCATTTGTGGCAAAACTGCTAATGGCTCCCTCTTCATCTATTGCAATGTAAGAGTACTTTGAATTATATCAAACCATTGTTCCTTTCGCACCCTCGTACTCTGGAGAGGAATTTCATGAAGATGGCACTCGGCATGATAAGCAGGCTTACTTGTTGAGTTTGTTATGCTTTGGTGGTGCTTCTAAAATGTTGTTTACTGCTTGTTGTGTTCTGCTTGATCGAAAGAATAAAGCTGATTTGATTTGGATATCTCGACCAAGCAGAACAAGCCGTAAACAACCAGCAGCCAATGCAATTAAAAGCAGTAATCTGACATTTCTTTAAACATGCTCTCCCTGCCTCTTTGATACTTTATCCCTGCCTTGTACAGTTTACCATTTCAGTGGTGGACAACATTATATCAAGGGCCACAGGTGCAGCGCTTTAGCCCAAATAACCACTCCCTATAACTCCTCCTATTGTCCCATATAGCTGCTCCGTATAAAATCTCCCACTGTGCTGATCTCCTTATCTCTCTCTCCTTATCTCTCTCTCCGTATCACTCTCTCTCTGTCTCTCTCTCCGTCTCTCGCTCTCTCTCCGTCTCTCGCTCTCTCTCCGTCTCTCGCTCTCTCTCCGTGTCGCTCTCTCTCCGTGTCGCTCTCTCCGTCTCTCGCTCTCTCGCCCGTCTCTCGCTCTCTCGCATCCGTCTCTCGCTCTCTCGCCCCGTCTCTCGCTCTCTCGCATCCGTCTCTCGCTCTCTCGCATCCGTCTCTCGCTCTCTCGCATCCGTCTCTCGCTCTCTCGCCCCTCTCTCGCTCTCTCGCCCCTCTCTCGCCCCGTCTCTCGCTCTCTCGCCCCGTCTCTCGCTCTCTCGCCCCGTCTCTCGCTCTCTCGCCCCGTCTCTCGCTCTCTCGCCCCGTCTCTCGCTCTCTCGCCCCGTCTCTCGCTCTCTCGCCCCGTCTCTCGCTCTCTCGCCCCGTCTCTCGCTCTCTCGCCCCGTCTCTCGCTCTCTCGCCCCGTCTCTCGCTCTCCGTCTCTCTCTCTCCGTCTCTCTCTCTCCGTCTCTCTCTCTCCGTCTCTCTCTCTCCGTCTCTCTCTCCCTGGCCCCCTCTCTCTCTCTCCGCCTCTCTTTTTCTCTTTCTCTCTTTCTCTCTCTTTTTTTCTCTCTCCGTCTCTCTCTCTCTCTCTCTCTCTTTCTCTCTTTCTTTCTCTTTCTCTCTCTCTCTCTTTCTCTTTCTCTTTCTCCCTCGTCGTGGGGGGTGTCTCTAAAGTGCACATTTTATATGGCAAGGTAAAGGGTCCAACTACTTATGTTGTAGTCATGAGGTAATTTACCATAGCTATGGAAAAACTTGAATGCAAAGGTGTTTCAGATGGAAAGGGGGTTGGTGAAGGAAAGAGTACCAGAGGTATGGGGCAGTAAGAGATTTTGGGTGGGACAGAGCAGTAGAGATTCAGGGGACAGTGAGCAGACAATCTTTAGAAGAACAGAGTAGGCAAGTTGATACATACAGTAGCAAGAGAACAGAGATATAAGGAGGGGGACAGGCAGATGAGTGAAGAGCCTTAAAGGAGTAGAGGAAAATGTAGGTGATTCGGGATTTAATGGGAAGTCAGTCAAGAAATCAGAGGAGAGACAGAGTGTTGCAATCCTGAATTTCATGCTCTACTGATATGTGGATATTGTATGAAACATAGATATTGAAGTTGCTGCGGTCTTTGTTTTTGTAATTTTATTTTTTTTGCAGCTTTGCTCGTTTTTTCTGTGTACTAATAAAATCCATCTTTTTTTCCATTAAATTTGAGTGCTTTATACAGGACTTACTTTCTCTGTGTGTGAATGGATATATATATATATATATATATATATATATATATATATATATATATATATATATATATATATATATATATATTTGTATTTATTTATTTTTAAATAAGTGGGTCATTTTCAGTTTTATCGGTGTAATCTTGCAAAGGACTGTTAAGATCTGATTAATATGAAGTCACACATTTTTTCATTTTAAGACACAAATAATTGCTCTGATGTTCCCCTTCCCTATGGTGGATTGTTTGTTTTCTTATGTTTCCTGTTGTGTATTTTCATCCTGTGCTTTTTAAAAGCTTACATTGTATGTATTTGTAGGATGTAAACTTATTTTTGTGTACAAAAAAAACCCAACAATAAACTCTGCAGAAAAGGAGTGCGACATTGTTAGCTCCCACTATAACATCCTCTGTTGCACTGTGCGTTCAACATGAAATGTATTTTATGCAATGGATGGAATTAAATACTTAAGAAAAATATCAACTTATTTTTTATAAAACAAAAGAATATTGCAGAAGGAACAGTACAGCAGGATTTATCAACGTGTTGCAGACCATCCAATGTGTATAAAGCGGGTGCTATAATGTTAGGGACATTGTGTAAAGCAACAATAAGTTCTTCTAAATATAGATTTCTTACATTTGAACAGGACCTGTCCTAAATTCCGACTGAATTGTTTCAACACTGGATAGCCCCCCATTTCAGGGGCACATTTCCCCCTTTATAGTAACTGTCCCGAGCAGGAAGCTTCTGACGAGCAAATCTGTACAAGACATCTGTGCAGAGGGCACATGTTCTCTCTTTAAAAGTAGTGTTTCTTTTTAATTGCTGGGAACCTGTGGGATGTAGAACATTACAGAATACAAGGAAACATTCTGTGATTTAACGCAGTATGACTGACTTAAGAACAAGGAATGGCATTATTGAAAATGTAGTCCTGCTTTAAATCTATAGAACAAAGCTGCTGTACTGTTCTGTTGAGTATGTCTGTGGCCCTGCAGTTTGTACTTTTACATCACAGGGTTGAAGAGCATAGACTGAAGTAAAGGATAAATATAAAATATCATATTTGAAGTCTTTAAGAAACTGACATCTCTATAGCAGGTGTTTCCAATATGTTGGTTCTTGAACTAGGATGTTGGTGCTGCTACCTGAAACACTTAAAAATTTGCTGCAGTCTGTGGCTTTTGTTCCACACACTAACACAGATGTGGACCACAATTAAAGTTTGAGAACCTCTTATCTGTTGCTGTCCAAATATAATAAACTAATATCCAAGAAGGCTAGCACTTTAGCAAATCTGAAGTTAGAAAATAGTCCAATAGAGACCTCAATGTCCTGAACTATTGTCAGTCATTCTAACCTCACATTATTTTCTAAAGATACTGTATAGCATTAATCCAGCTCATCCGATATAGATTTTTACAACCTGTGCTTTTTGTTTCTAGCACTCAATCCTAGGAAGCGTATTTGGAGATTCGTATTATGACCAGCAGATGAATGCACGGCAGACAAATGCCTTGTCTCACCAGGTAATTTATGAAGTGTGTATCTAATTTACATTCAATTTTTTATTATTTTTTTTAACTGTCTATTTGTTAGTTGTTATGGGATATAGAAAAAAAGATGTGGACATAATAGTTGGGGGAGCAGATTTAAAAAAAGAGAAACCTAACAGAATGAGAGCATATTGTACCTGAAGCAGTAGGGGAGAAAAGAGGGATAAAAAGGAAGGGAAAAGCTTGTTTCAGGAATGCCGGAAAATATATATATGTTACCCCCCGTGGCAACCACCCACCATGAGGTAGATGAATTACCGCAGCTGTCAGGTTATAGTAGAGCCATATCTGTTAACGTTCCCCCTCCAGCCCAACTCAAGCCATGCACTCCAGACAATTGTAAACGGTTTGCAGCGTTCCCGTAGGAAGGCAGTGATTCTCTCCATTGTCACGACATTCTAGATTCTGTTCTGGACTGTTCCGGTCCGGAGCATTGGTTTCTTCCAACACGCAGCAACACAGCCTCTGGCAGCCATGAGAATGTGATTAAAGAGTTTTGCTTCATTTTTGGGGAGATCCAGGATGGGCCTCTTGACTGTCCTGCAGCATAAATGGGGTTACATACCAGCGGAACAATAGTTTGCAAGCATTTTCCTGTATATGTGTGCATATAGAGCTCTTGTCTGTTGCCAGACATGCAGTATATCCTCACATCCTCTAGTGTTTCGCCTAATTCCGCCTTTCATTTTAACATATATGTAACGTTTGTGGTTATAGACCGGGCTCAGGAGCTGTTGATAAGAGCGGATATTAGACCATTTTGTAGATATCTGGAGTAACTCAAAATAAGTAGTAGTAGAGGGTTGTTGGCTATTATGGACCTGCATTATAAAGTTCATTTGTACATATCTGAATACTTCGACTTAATGTTAAAAAAAAAAAAAAATCATTTAATTCTGGGAATTATTTGATAGCGTGGCCGGAGACCATATCCTGGATTGCCATAAGGCTGGCCTTTTTCCATGCGCCAAAAGGCCGGTCAGGAAGGCTGGTGACAAAGTCTGGGTTGTTAAATAATGGGCTCATTCCAGACCCAACGGTGGGGGAAAAAAAATTCCATGTGATTTGTAACCAGTACCACAATGAGAGGGAGTGTGTGATTTAATAGACACAGGCCTATTTGTCCGGGTCAGCCATAGAAGAGATTTGATGTTTGCCAGACTAGCCTCAGATTGTTCTACTGTATATAACCCATCCCCTTGAATGTCTGGAAACATTCCAGAAGAGAAGTTGACCTAGTTTAGAGGCTTAGTAATATTTAGCAAGATTGGGGAGAGCCAAGCCTCCTAGTTCAATGGCACTTTGTAGTGTAGTGTTTCTGACCCTCGGAGCTGTGTGCCACTATGACACAATTTGATAAACCAAATATTAGGATTTGTAGTCCTCTTTCCTTTCTAGGGATAGAATGTCAGTAGGGATCTGTTTTAAGGCAATTCTAGCACACAGCTGACAGAGCATCTCATATCTTTCACCTCTACTCATCAATGCATCCGGGTAGTTGGCCCCAGTTTTTTCGCCATGTATGTCAGCTAGTGATTTGGAGATGGTCAGCTGTATGAGTTGCATAATGCAGACACTATAATTGTTGTTTCAAATTGCACATTAGATCTGACAGAAATATTTTTTAACGCAGGAAGAAACGAAGGAGGTGGATACTGCATTCGATGTAAGAAACTTGGTTAAGAAGCTTGTTACATATGACCTACAGTAGCTCGGAGCATAAAATGGAGCCGTGGTGCAGTGTCCTGTCCATTAATAAACGCCAGAGATTCACTAAACTCCATTAACGGTCATCACACCTCCATCCTGCGTTAACCATCATTGACTTGAATGGCCGTTAACATTGGATCATGGTGCGACAAGCCACCTCAGAGCATAGTGAACCTCTTCCATAAACCAACGTATTTCTCCACCTTGGCCCTGTGTCATCTTACATTAACCTTAAGGGCACCTCATGGGAAAAAATACATTATGGTCCATATTTACAAAGCAGTCTTCTGCCATAAGACACATGCTGGCACTGGAAGATTCCATACAGCCCATTGACTTAGAGGGCTTAAGGTATCATACCAAAAAGTGTCTCATGACAGAAGACCACTTAGTAAGTATGGCCCTATGTGATTTTAAAATAGAAAAACAGTTAAATACAAATATATCTTTAAACACTGTTGTTATAACAACGTGAGATGTGAAACAGAGTAGTAAATATGTCTTTCGTTTAAGTTTTACAAAAGCAATAAAGATTACAACTATGGATAAACTGAAGGGATCCCACTGCAAGTGGCTAGAAATTAGAATAGATTGTAGGAATAAAAATGGGCAGAAAACACTGATAATTAATATATATATTTTTTTTATCTGCAGCTTGAGCAATTTAATATGATAGAAAATGCAATTAGCTCCAACAGCCTGTACAGTCCATGCTCAACTCTTAACTACACTCAGGCAGCTATGATGGGACTTACAGGTAGTCACAGCAGCTTGCAAGACGCACAGCAGCTCAATTACTCCAGTCACGGCAACATCCCCAACATCATTCTCACAGGTAAGGTTTGTCCAAAAGGGTCATCATCCCAGAGTGATTTGTACCAGCTTGAAGCAGAAGTCCTTTCTGTTAAGCCATTTTGCTGCCTGAGCAATGCTTTGCTGGCCTCTGTCAGCGAAGGGGTAACGTTTATTTTTGCAAATATTTTTATTGGGTTTTTCAAAAAATGGTGAAGGGGGGGAAATAGGAGGATAAATAACAACATACAACAATAATCATACATATGGGTATCAGAATAATAATCAAAGGGTTGACCATTTACATTAACCAAATACCATCTATTGTGGACAGCCTGAAGGGGCAACATTATTTTTATTACATATTTTTGTAACACGTATCTCTCCACCACTGCCCTACCTTTTGGAATGTGCCAATTCAGGAAATGTTTAACTCGGATGTCCCAAAAGTTTTAAACGGCTGCCAGCAGTAACCCAGGCAGTAAGAGGCGACTGTGATAACATTACTGGTTGGTTTGCCAGCAGGAAGCTTACCTGCATTAATCTTGAAAGAGGGCAAAATCCCCATTCTTAAATAATTGTTCTATACAGTAACTGGGGTTACCAGTATAAAGCTGCCACAGTCTTGCCCTGGCTCAAACCCTGACCAGTAAAGAGGGTTACAGGAGGGACTTGCTGTATTGATACATTCATTGCCAAATTGACCAGCAGTGTAATTCTTTGACTTCATTACCAAAGCAGCAGAACATTGTATAAGAGTCAGGAGAGTAATAGGTTGGGAGACAGTGGAAGGATTTTGTTAAATTGTACCCGTCGAACATGGATTATGAATTGTCATGTTAAAATGCAGTACTTCCATGTGAAAGGGGAAATCCCGTGTGCCAAGTTAAAATAAAAATACTTTGTAAACAGCTTATTTGTATAAATTACTTCCTTAGCTTCAATTACCGGTAAAGGTACTTATTTACATCTTGTATTTACATCTTGTGGAGATAGAATGTTTTGCTTTTCAGTGTGTCTGTTGAGTTCAAGCATATCCGCCCCTTAACTATATGTTTTTTTTTACTTTAGTCCTAGGAGGGACTGCCCTTTAATACTTTAACGTAACTGTTCTTGTATCCCTAACACTTTAAAACCCTAGTTCCACTTAGTTGCATATATTCGAGTAGCAAAACTGTACCTTCAATAAAGGCTTGTTATGGACTGATGCCTAACTGGGGAAGGAATGCAGCACACGATCCAAAGCGGCATTGATCAGCACTGAGTTAAATAGCAATTATTAGAAAAATGTTGGGGTCCACAAAATGTTTTTTCATCAATATTTGTCCAGAAACCTAGAAGTCCTGCAAGATTTCCCATGAAGGAATGTGATTGTAATGGAAGGGAAAATTGAAGAAAATATTAATTTGATTTAAAAGGTGAATAATATTGTAAAATGTCCGTTGTAGTGATACCTTTGTAAGGGACCAGCATATATGAGTTATTAAAAGATTACATTATAATGTACAGAGCTTATGAAACCTCATGGGTTTCTACTTCAAGTGTACTCCACCTGTCACAAATCTACGTTTCTCCAGCACCAATATGGCTACTAGAAGGACCAAATGTGTGTGTTTTAGTCTGTACATGTAAAAATGCCTGTACATTTTTGGGAATACTTTACAATAATATGACCTTTTTTTCTGTTTCTTTATACAGTGACAGGAGAGTCTCCCCCAAGTTTATCAAAGGAACTGTCGAATACATTGGCAGGGGTTGGAGATGTGAGTTTTGACTCAGATTCTCAGTTTCCCCTGGATGAACTTAAAATTGACCCTTTAACATTGGATGGACTGCACATGCTTAATGACCCAGACATGGTCCTGACTGACCCTGCCACAGAAGACACTTTCAGAATGGACCGACTGTAAAGTGTACACTCTATGCCAGGAAATGGAATGCTGTCCTCCCCATCCCCCCCAGCTGAGCATAATAGTTCAGTGGGCCTGTCATGTCAAAGGCAACTGCTGAAAGGTGTCGCTCTGTGATGTACAATGAGTAAAACCTTGTTGTGCTAAGCTTGCAATGTTACGAATCCCTCATTGTGCGCTATATTTTAGCTCTTGTAATCCACTCATTGCAACTTAATGAAGGATAATACATCAATTTGCCCCTTAACCATCACCAAAGCTTCAGCATATGTTTGAGAAGTGTCCATTAAGAATTTGCACATTGGAGTGTTTTAACCTGGTTTGGGAAATGAGGATGTAAGTCTCTAATTGCTATGAAGTCATTGGCCTTATTGAAAGCGGTATCCAGTTATGCTGCAGTATTCATCCTAGTTCACTCTGCAGAAGGACTACAGGCCAAAATCCAATGAGCAGTGAGTGACCATACACATGGTAAAGAAAACATCCATAGCTTGGATAACTAAATGACTTTCTTGCAGATGGTCATGTTGAGAACTGTATAATGCTTTCGGAATTTGCCTATTCTAAATGTTTGGCCAGCGTTCACAACCCTTTAATCCAAAAGAATCCATCCCTTGACAAGAACAACGGTCATGGAATTTGAGAGACTGAAATGCAAGGCGCCAGAGCACACCGTTACATGGTTAATGAAGGAGTCAGTGGAAGATTGTATTCAATTAATTTTATGCAGCTAACACATAAGTTTGTCGAGTTGATGAGCTTCTCTTATTCCACTTTTTAATGGTATTCTTTCTTTTTCTTGTGTTTTTCTGCCAGAAGGGCCAGCAACTACAGTAACTTGTTAAATACTGCAAATTTTGTAAATGTATTTAAGTGTTTTGAACATCAGGAGTGTAGTTGGATATACATTTTGCAAACTGGAATTTCAACAAAAATGCTACAGCAGAGAAAGAAGCGCCACGGAAAACGTAGAAACCAGATCATTCATTGTAGAAAAGTTGAATAATAGGAGTCATTGTCATCATTTGTTTGATCTTAATAGACGCCATTTCTTTGAATAATTGGTAATTACACACGTAGGCACAGAATTTACAGATGAATCCATGAGTCAGTCTCGTTGTAAAACTGTTAGAAATTGGTGCAACAGCCTCATACCTTTATTTTCTTCCTCAATGAATACTAATTACACCGGGAAAGCATGCCACTGCATGTTTTATTGAGGTTTGGAAACACGTTTACTTGCGGAGATAAAGTGACTATTTCCGACTTCTGAATTACCCCACACTGTAGATCAACACAATGCATCGGTGACACAAAACGGGTGAGTTCTACTAATCATATTGGTCCCGTGGATGTGTAGGTGTGTTGCAGGTTGTGATACATTTTAATGGAGGTAATCCTTAAGGGGCTTTTATGACGTTCCATGAACGTCACCAAGGCTGGCTTTATAGGGGCCGTTGGGATGCTCCCCAAGTGTAATATGAATTTCCCTCATTCTCTGTCTAGAGGGAGATCCATTGGAGTGTTGATCGTGATCTGAATGGAAGTGGGGCTCCACTTTTATTCGTATCTAATCCAAGCGATCGCGTGTTGGCGATCCTGATCTTTTGTCATCAAAAGGATTGAGTTATTCAGGTGGGCTGTCATACTCTGCTTGGAGGAGCTACATTATAAATGGAGAAGAGAATTAACAAGAAACATAAGGGGAAAAGGGAGGTTAAGAGTATGTTCAAGCTGCAATCTGTAAACTGACTGTACTGGGTCCCACATACTGGCAGGTCTATTCATTAAGCTCCAAACATGATATTCAGTGCATTATATTGATGCCAAAAGAATCATTTCTAACACGTGCCTCTTAGTGTTACAGCTTGGTTTGGCATGTGTTATTAGGAACAGTCAAAAGGTACACATACTGTATGATAATAAAATTAATCAAATTGTGTGCCTCATTTATTTAACTGCTCGTAGTATTAAATTTATATATATATATATTTATATATATATATATATATATATATATATATATATATATATATAAATATATATATAAATATATATATAAATATATATATATAAATTTAATACTACGAGCAGTTAAATAAATGAGGCACACAATTATATATATATAGATCCTCCAAATTAGAGGAGGGGGGGGTCAACTTAATGAATTTACGTCAAATTTAAGAAAAATAACATTTTATGCAAGCGCTAATGGACAGAATAGAAAATCATTGACTAGCTACAGAGCACATCTACCATAACCTTGCTAAATATATACTAAAAAGGTACTCCATATATGTCCCATCTAGTGTACAATACAACAAACGTTTTTTTTCAATATGCGCCTTTTCCCTTAACCCCTTCAGTGCCATAGGGACCTGCCACCTCTTTGGCTATGCACCACCCGGCACTGATGGTCACAGGACCGCTCTTTGGAGCAATCATGTGATCCCTTCCGGGTTCTGGTCACCAGACCAGAAATGAAGGGCAGGGTCATCCTCTTCAGTGCAGTCTGTAGAGCGCCGATCGCAGACAGCCCCAAGAAAACGAGCCAATGGCAATGATGTACAGCGTAAGGACCCCTGCTTTGGCACTTTACATGACGTTTGTAATTGTA